>NC_088409.1:23446788-23454288 GCF_034236695.1 Oncorhynchus nerka
TTCAGCCCCTTTACTTTCAGTGCAGCAAACTCTCTCCAGAAGTTCAGTGAGGATCTCTGAATGATCCAATGTTGACCTAAATGACTAATGATGATAAATACAATCCACCTGTGTGTAATCAAGTCTCTGAATAAATGCACCTGCACTGTGATAGTCTCAGAGGTCCGTTAAAAGCGCAGAGAGCATCATGAAGAACAAGGAACACACCAGGCAGGTCCGAGATACTGTTGTGAAGAAGTTTAAAGCCGGATTTGGATGCAAAAAGATTTCCCAAGCTTTAAACATCCCAAGGAGCACTGTGCAAGCGATAATATTGAAATGGAAGGAGTATCAGACCACTGCAAATCTACCAAGACCTGGCCGTCCCTCTAAACTTTCAGCTCATACAAGGAGAAGACTGATCAGAGATGCAGCCAAGAGGCCCATGATCACTCTGGATGAACTGCAGAGATCTACAGCTGAGGTGGGACACTCTGTCCATAGGACAACAATCAGTTGGGGTTTTAGGCTGGGTTTCTGTACAGCACTTTGAGATATCAGCTGATGTACGAAGGGCTATATAAATACATTTGATTTGATTTGATCAGTCGTATATTGCACAAATCTGGCCTTTATGGAAGAGTGGCAAGAAGAAAGCCATTTCTTAAAGATATCCATAAAAAGTGTTGTTTAAAGTTTGCCACAAGCCACCTGGGAGACACACCAAACTTGTGGAAGAAGGTGCTCTGGTCAGATGAAACCAAAATTGAACTTTTTGGCAACAATGCAAAACGTTATGTTTGGCGTAAAAGCAACACAGCTCATCACCCTGAACACACCATCCCCACTGTCAAACATGGTGGTGGCAGCATCATGGTTTGGGCCTGCTTTTCTTCAGCAGGGACAGGGAAGATGGTTAAAATTGATGGGAAGATGGATGGAGCCAAATACAGGACCATTCTGGAAGAAAACCTGATGGAGTCTGCAAAAGACCTGAGACTGGGACGGAGATTTGTCTTCCAACAAGACAATGATCCAAAACATAAAGCAAAATCTACAATGGAATGGTTAAAAAATAAACATATCCAGGTGTTAGAATGGCCAAGTCAAAGTTCAGACCTGAATCCAATCGAGAATCTGTGGAAAGAACTGAAAACTGCTGTTCACAAATGCTCTCCATCCAACCTCACTGAGCTCGAGCTATTTTGCAAGGAGGAATGGGAAAAAATGTCAGTCTCTCGATGTGCAAAACTGATAGAGACATACCCCAAGCGACTTACAGCTGTAATCGCAGAAAAAGGTGGCGCTACAAAGTATTAATTTAAGGGGGCTGAATAACTTTGCACGCCCAATTTTTCAGTTTTTGATTTGTTAAAAAAGTTTGAAATATCCAATAAATGTCGTTCCACTTCATGATTGTGTCCCACTTGTTGTTGATTCTTCACAAAAAAATACAGTTTTATATCTTTATGTTTGAAGCCTGAAATGTGGCAAAAGGTCGCAAAGTTCAAGGGGGGCGAATACTTTCGCAAGGCACTGTATGTATGAAGTCTGGTAAGACTTTTGACATTTTGTTGCTTATAAGCTTTGTTATTATATTATTTTCACAATTTATTAAACTTATGGGTCTATAATCAGCAGGACTCACCCAGATTTATCTGGTTTTAATATAAATGAAATAAGTGTTTGACACGTGGAACTCCTTCCGTCTCTCGCTCTGATCTGTTGTTACAGCAGAGTCCCTAGCAGAGCAGGGGAGGTGGGGGATTTGGGGGGTAAGAGGAGGGTGAGGAGGATGGAAGGAGAAGTTTTACAGACACACACACCTAGAGCACACACACACTCCCAAAGCACATACAGTCAGTGGCTGTGGACAGGAGTGGGTGAGAGGGGGAGGCAGGGTGAGGGAGGGGTTAGATGGGGTTGTCAGGCCGGGAGCCAAAGAGGGTTTAGAGGTGTCCTATTATAGCGCACCAGGAGACATCCGCTAGCTAATCCCCTGCCAGTTTACACCTTCACCTGTGAAAAGGCCTCACCTATCTTTGGCCTTCAATTTCCTCTACTCACTTTCCTCCATCTATCCCTCACTCTCTCTCTCGTTGTTAGTCTTTTATTTCCACACACCTTCTATCTCATCCCTCACTCCTGCCTATTCCCTTTTCCCTCTGTGGGTTTTGACCACTGGTACTGTACCCCACTAGTTAACACAGCCACAAAGTCAGATTCCTCAGCCACAAAGTCAAAATTGATTACACAAATGTGCTTTTTTAAGGTTATGGTTAGGCATAAGGTTAGCAGGTGGTTAAGGTTAGGGTAAGGTTTCAAATTAAATCTTAAGAAGATAAAAGGTACAAATGGGTGGGGTTATGCCATAATTATGACTTTGTGGATGTGTTAACTAGTGACGACACTTCTGCTCTCCTCTCCTCCCTCCCTTCTTCTCCCACTTCCCTCCCTCCCCCCCCCTCTCCCTCTTCCTCCTCTCCTACTGTTCTGTGGTGTAAACCCGGTGGTGCTCAGTCATTCCCAATGACAGATTACCTTCTTAATGGAATTTAAATATTTAGTTTTTCCTTGTGGCGATTCATCCAGGAAAAGAGTGACAGCAGCAGGGGGGAGAGAGGAGAACTGTGTAGAGGTGTGTGGAATGAAGAGGAAGGGAGGACTGTGTAGAGGTGTGTGGAATGAAGAGGAAGGGAGGACTGTGTAGAGATGTGTGGAATGAAGAGGAAGGATGGACTGTGTAGAGGTGTGTGGAATGAAGAGGAAGGGAGGACTGTGTAGAGGTGTGTGGAATGAAGAGGAAGGATGGACTGTGTAGAGGTGTGTGGAATGAAGAGGAAGGATGGACTGTGTAGAGGTGTGTGGAATGAAGAGGAAGGGAGGACTGTGTAGAGGTGTGTGGAATGAAGAGGAAGGGAGGACTGTGTAGAGGTGTGTGGAATGAAGAGGAAGGGAGGACTGTGTAGAGGTGTGTGGAATGAAGAGGAAGGATGGACTGTGTAGAGGTGTGTGGAATGAAGAGGAAGGATGGGCTGTGTAGAGGTGTGTGGAATGAAGAGGAAGGGAGGACTGTGTAGAGGTGTGTGGAATGAAGAGGAAGGGAGGACTGTGTAGAGGTGTGTGGAATGAAGAGGAAGGGAGGACTGTGTAGAGATGTGTGGAATGAAGAGGAAGGATGGACTGTGTAGAGGTGTGTGGAATGAAGAGGAAGGATGGACTGTGTAGAGGTGTGTGGAATGAAGAGGAAGGATGGACTGTGTAGAGGTGTGTGGAATGAAGAGGAAGGATGGACTGTGTAGAGGTGTGTGGAATGAAGAGGAAGGGAGGACTGTGTAGAGGTGTGTGGAATGAAGAGGAAGGGAGGACTGTGTAGAGGTGTGTGGAATGAAGAGGAAGGGAGGACTGTGTAGAGGTGTGTGGAATGAAGAGGAAGGATGGACTGTGTAGAGGTGTGTGGAATGAAGAGGAAGGATGGGCTGTGTAGAGGTGTGTGGAATGAAGAGGAAGGGAGGACTGTGTAGAGGTGTGTGGAATGAAGAGGAAGGAGGACTGTGTAGAGGTGTGTGGAATGAAGAGGAAGGAGGACTGTGTAGAGGTGTGTGGAATGAAGAGGAAGGATGGACTGTGTAGAGGTGTGTGGAATGAAGAGGAAGGGAGGACTGTGTAGAGATGTGTGGAATGAAGAGGAAGGATGGACTGTGTAGAGGTGTGTGGAATGAAGAGGAAGGGAGGACTGTGTAGAGGTGTGTGGAATGAAGAGGAAGGGAGGACTGTGTAGAGGTGTGTGGAATGAAGAGGAAGGATGGACTGTGTAGAGGTGTGTGGAATGAAGAGGAAGGGAGGACTGTGTAGAGATGTGTGGAATGAAGAGGAAGGATGGACTGTGTAGAGGTGTGTGGAATGAAGAGGAAGGATGGACTGTGTAGAGGTGTGTGGAATGAAGAGGAAGGATGGACTGTGTAGAGGTGTTTGGAATGAAGAGGAAGGATGGACTGTGTAGAGGTGTGTGGAATGAAGAGGAAGGATGGACTGTGTAGAGGTGTGTGGAATGAAGAGGAAGGATGGACTGTGTAGAGGTGTGTGGAATGAAGAGGAAGGGAGGACTGTGTAGAGGTGTGAGGAATGAAGAGGAAGGATGGACTGTGTAGAGGTGTGTGGAATGAAGAGGAAGGATGGACTGTGTAGAGGTGTGTGGAATGAAGAGGAAGGGAGGACTGTGTAGAGGTGTGTGGAATGAAGAGGAAGGATGGACTGTGTAGAGGTGTGTGGAATGAAGAGGAAGGATGGACTGTGTAGAGGTGTGTGGAATGAAGAGGAAGGGAGGACTGTGTAGAGGTTTGTGGAATGAAGAGGAAGGGTGGACTGTGTAGAGGTGTGTGGAATGAAGAGGAAGGGAGGACTGTGTAGATGTGTGTGGAATGAAGAGGAAGGGAGGACTGTGTAGAGGTGTGTGGAATGAAGAGGAAGGGAGGACTGTGTAGAGGTGTGTGGAATGAAGAGGAAGGATGGACTGTGTAGAGGTTTGTGGAATGAAGAGGAAGGGTGGACTGTGTAGAGGTGTGTGGAATGAAGAGGAAGGGAGGACTGTGTAGAGGTGTGTGGAATGAAGAGGAAGGGAGGACTGTGTAGAGGTGTGTGGAATGAAGAGGAAGGGAGGACTGTGTAGAGGTGTGTGGAATGAAGAGGAAGGATGGACTGTGTAGAGGTGTGTGGAATGAAGAGGAAGGGAGGACTGTGTAGAGATGTGTGGAATGAAGAGGAAGGATGGACTGTGTAGAGGTGTGTGGAATGAAGAGGAAGGATGGACTGTGTAGAGGTGTGTGGAATGAAGAGGAAGGATGGACTGTGTAGAGGTGTGTGGAATGAAGAGGAAGGAGGACTGGACTGTGTAGAATGGTGTGTGGAATGAAGAGGAAGGATGGACTGTGTAGAGGTGTGTGGAATGAAGAGGAAGGATGGACTGTGTAGAGGTGTGTGGAATGAAGAGGAAGGATGGACTGTGTAGAGGTGTGTGGAATGAAGAGGAAGGATGGACTGTGTAGAGGTGTGTGGAATGAAGAGGAAGGGTGGACTGTGTAGAGGTGTGTGGA
Organism: Oncorhynchus nerka; assembly: GCF_034236695.1. Classification (NCBI taxonomy): domain Eukaryota; kingdom Metazoa; phylum Chordata; class Actinopteri; order Salmoniformes; family Salmonidae; genus Oncorhynchus; species Oncorhynchus nerka. The sequence goes on from NC_088409.1 coordinate 23,451,861, forward strand.
ATGAAGAGGAAGGAGGACTGTGTAGAGGTGTGTGGAATGAAGAGGAAGGATGGACTGTGTAGAGGTGTGTGGAATGAAGAGGAAGGAGGACTGTGTAGAGGTGTGTGGAATGAAGAGGAAGGAGGACTGTGTAGAGGTGTGTGGAATGAAGAGGAAGGATGGACTGTGTAGAGGTGTGTGGAATGAAGAGGAAGGATGGACTGTGTAGAGGTGTGTGGAATGAAGAGGAAGGATGGACTGTGTAGAGGTGTGTGGAATGAAGAGGAAGGATGGACTGTGTAGAGGTGTGGAATGAAGAGGAAGGATGGACTGTGTAGAGGTGTGTGGAATGAAGAGGAAGGGAGGACTGTGTAGAGGTGTGTGGAATGAAGAGGAAGGGATGGACTGTGTAGAGGTGTGTGGAATGAAGAGGAAGGATGGACTGTGTAGAGGTGTGTGGAATGAAGAGGAAGGATGGACTGTGTAGAGGTGTGTGGAATGAAGAGGAAGGATGGACTGTGTAGAGGTGTGTGGAATGAAGAGGAAGGATGGACTGTGTAGAGGTGTGTGGAATGAAGAGGAAGGATGGACTGTGTAGAGGTGTGTGGAATGAAGAGGAAGGATGGACTGTGTAGAGGTGTGGAATGAAGAGGAAGGATGGACTGTGTAGAGGTGTGTGGAATGAAGAGGAAGGATGGACTGTGTAGAGGTGTGTGTGGAATGAAGAGGAAGGATGGACTGTGTAGAGGTGTGTGGAATGAAGAGGAAGGATGGACTGTGTAGAGGTGTGTGAATGAAGAGGAAGGATGGACTGTGTAGAGGTGTGTGGAATGAAGAGGAAGGATGGACTGTGTAGAGGTGTGTGGAATGAAGAGGAAGGATGGACTGTGTAGAGGTGTGTGGAATGAAGAGGAAGGGAGGACTGTGTAGAGGTGTGTGGAATGAAGAGGAAGGATGGACTGTGTAGAGGTGTGTGGAATGAAGAGGAAGGATGGACTGTGTAGAGGTGTGTGGAATGAAGAGGAAGGGAGGACTGTGTAGAGGTGTGTGGAATGAAGAGGAAGGATGGACTGTGTAGAGGTGTGTGGAATGAAGAGGAAGGATGGACTGTGTAGAGGTGTGTGGAATGAAGAGGAAGGATGGACTGTGTAGAGGTGTGTGGAATGAAGAGGAAGGGATGGACTGTGTAGAGGTGTGTGGAATGAAGAGGAAGGATGGACTGTGTAGGAAGGAGGACTGTGTAGAGGTGTGTGGAATGAAGAGGAAGGATGGACTGTGTAGAGGTGTGTGGAATGAAGAGGAAGGGAGGACTGTGTAGAGGTGTGTGGAATGAAGAGGAAGGGAGGACTGTGTAGAGGTGTGTGGAATGAAGAGGAAGGAGGACTGTGTAGAGGTGTGTGGAATGAAGAGGAAGGATGGACTGTGTAGAATGAAGAGGAAGGAGGACTGTGTGGAATGAAGAGGAAGGATGGACTGTGTAGAGGTGTGTGGAATGAAGAGGAAGGGAGGACTGTGTAGAGGTGTGTGGAATGAAGAGGAAGGGAGGACTGTGTAGAGGTGTGTGGAATGAAGAGGAAGGATGGACTGTGTAGAGGTGTGTGGAATGAAGAGGAAGGAGGACTGTGTAGAGATGTGTGGAATGAAGAGGAAGGATGGACTGTGTAGAGGTGTGTGGAATGAAGAGGAAGGATGGACTGTGTAGAGGTGTGTGGAATGAAGAGGAAGGATGGACTGTGTAGAGGTGTGTGGAATGAAGAGGAAGGATGGACTGTGTAGAGGTGTGTGGAATGAAGAGGAAGGGTGGACTGTGTAGAGGTGTGTGGAATGAAGAGGAAGGGAGGACTGTGTAGAGGTGTGGAATGAAGAGGAAGGGAGGACTGTGTAGAGGTGTGTGAATGAAGAGGAAGGAACTGTGTAAGAGGATGAAGACTGTGTGTTTGGAATGAAGAGGAAGGATGGACTGTGGAAATGAAGAGGAAGGATGGACTGTGTAGAGGTGTGTGGAATGAAGAGGAAGGATGGACTGTGTAGAGGTGTGAATGAAGAGGAAGGGAGGACTGTGTAGAGGTGTGTGGAATGAAGAGGAAGGGAGGACTGTGTAGAGGTGTGTGGAATGAAGAGGAAGGATGGACTGTGTAGAGGTGTGTGGAATGAAGAGGAAGGATGGACTGTGTAGAGGTGTGTGGAATGAAGAGGAAGGATGGACTGTGTAGAGGTGTGTGGAATGAAGAGGAAGGATGGACTGTGTAGAGGTGTGTGGAATGAAGAGGAAGGATGGACTGTGTAGAGGTGTGTGGAATGAAGAGGAAGGATGGACTGTGTAGAGGTGTGTGGAATGAAGAGGAAGGATGGACTGTGTAGAGGTGTGTGTGAAGAGGAAGGATGGACTGTGTAGAGGTGTGTGGAGAGGTGTGTGGAATGAAGAGGAAGGATGGACTGTGTGTGTGGA
>NC_088409.1:23456788-23459288 GCF_034236695.1 Oncorhynchus nerka
GTTGTCTCTATCTCTTCCCCTGTGTCCCTACCTCTCCCTCCATCCCTACCTCCCTCCCTCCCTCCCTCCCTACCTCCCTCCCTCCCTCCCTCCCTCCCTCCCTCCCTCCCTCCCTCCCTACCTCTCCCTTCCTCCCTGCCTGCCTCCCTCCCTCCCTACTTCTCCCTCCCTCCCTGCCTGCCTCCCTCCCTCCCTACCTCTCCCTCCCTCCATCCCTACCTCTCCCTCCCTCCCTACCTCTCCCCTCCCTACCTCTCCCTCTCTCCCTCCCTCCCTACCTCTCCCTCCCTCCCTACCTCTCCCCCTCCCTCCCTCCCTCCCTCCCTACCTCTCCCTCTCTCCCTCCCTCCCTACCTCTCCCTCCCTCCCTCCCTGCCTGCCTCCCTCACTCCCGCTCTCTCTTTCTTTATCTCTTTCTCTCTTGCTGGGGATTCTAATTAAGCTTGGCTGGTCTTTGATGTTGTCGCCTTGGCAACAGTCACCATGACGAGGCTGGGTCTGCAAAACACCCGCTCTCACTCGTTCTCGTTCTCTCTCTCTCTCTCGCTCTCTCTCACTCTCTTTCATGCACACATACACACACACTGACTGACATGCAGCATTCACAAAACATTTTACCTACAATACACGAGTGTGCAGAACACAATGACTCCTTGCGACACACACCAACGACATGATGAATGCTCCTTTTGTCTTTTCACCAGTGGCACCAGTTGCATGCTACACTGTCACGCAAACAGAGACATCTAGTCTGAAAGCTGAAAGTGTATTTGTGCTTTCTATCCAGCAGTGATCCACTGCTGGTTGTGTCTGTAAATGCACTGAATGTCATTCTGCTACTAGAGCACAAGAAGTTTCACTGGCCTGGGTGACTGTGTGACTGTGTCTGCTTTCAACCAGGCCACAGGCTGTAGATGTCTCACCAAGGTAAGTTGGCTGGAGCAGACACAGACACCTGGGAAAGAATGTTACCACTACTGAACTCTCTTTTAGTGTCACATTTCAGTTGAACTATCTGTATCATTCATCCGTTCTCTCTCTCTCTCTTTACACCCCATCCCCTCTCTCTCTCTTTCTCTCTCTCTCCTCTCTCTCTTTACCCCCCCCCACTCTCTCTTGCTCTCTCTCTTTCTCTCTCTGTCTGTCTTTCTATCTCTATCTCTCTCCCTATCCCTTGTTTTTCAGTCTGGTAGTGGCTGTACATTAAATCCTGCTACAGTGCAGGCCAGTTGAGTTGTGACTTCTGGTTGGTCCTGTACTGTGTTAGTTCTGTTGTTTGACCCTCTCATAGTGTTTGTTTTGTATGATGAGACAAAGTGTGTGGGATAAAAACCTCTCCAGATGAATCATGTGGATACAGTAAGAGCTGCTCTCTCTCTCTCTGCTCAACTCTGACTGTTCCTCTCTGCCCACCAGCATCTGTTCAACCTTTCATTTAAAACAGGGACTTCCCTACCTCGCTCCATCGCTCACTATCTACCTGTCTGTCTCTCCTCTTTCTCTATGTCTCCCTTCTTTTCCCTGCCTTCTCTTTTCCCCTCTCTCTAGCTCCTCCCCCTCTCTCCTTCTCCATATCTCCCCCTCTCTCGTATTCTCTCTTCATCTCCCCCCGTCTGTCTCTTCCTGAAGGGGATGGTCTCTACTAAAACCCTGCTCTTAGCTCTTCCTCATAACAACCGCCCCGGCGACAGTATCAACAGTAACCACAGCAATTAAGAAAGCAAACAACATCAACTGAGCAGGAAAAAAACAGCAATTAAAGCATTATGGCTAGAGTGTGTTCATAATGATGCCAGAAATACATCCATAATGATGTCTCAAAGTAATGCTGTGACTGGGGTAATGGGATCACTTAGGTTCCTGGGGTGTTAGCAGACAGTTAGCAGACAGTTAGCAGGCAGTTAGCAGACAGTTAGCAGACAGTTAGCAGGCAGTTAGCAGACAGTTAGCAGACAGTTAGCAGACAGTTGCCTGAGAGTTAGCAGACAGTTAGCAGACAGTTAGCAGGCAGTTAGCAGACAGTTAGCAGACAGTTAGCAGACAGTTAGCAGGCAGTTAGCAGACAGTTAGCAGACAGTTAGCAGGCAGTTAGCAGACAGTTAGCAGACAGTTGCCTGAGAGTTAGCTGACAGTTAGCAGACAGTTGCCTGAGAGTTAGCAGACAGTTAGCCGACAGTTAGCAGACAGTTAGCCGACAGTTAGCAGACAGTTAGCCGACAGTTAGCAGACAGTTAGCTGACAGTTAGCAGACAGTTGCCTGAGAGTTAGCAGACAGTTAGCTGACAGTTAGCAGACAGTTAGTAGACAGTTAGCAGACAGCTCACAGACAGTTAGATGACAGTTCGTTTTTTATGAGGGAAAGGGGAACAAAGCAGTCTAAACATCAACAGTGTCACTACATTCTAACACCTTCCTCTCATCAAAACAAAGATAATTCCACTGTGATTATGCAAAGCCATTATATTGACGACTACAGGCACTAACACTGTAATCATGTACC
>NC_088409.1:23464288-23474288 GCF_034236695.1 Oncorhynchus nerka
CCAGTTTACCTTAGCTGATGAAGCTCCCTCGTACACCTTCAGACTGGTCTCTAGTTCCTGCATATCTTGCCCATCCCTGACCATCACAGAAACATCATCTGCATATGCTGAGACTGCTATTCCTGTCACCACATCCATGCCTGTCCAGCACACTCCCCGCAGTCTCCTGCGTAGCAGTCCTAAAAAGGCTCAATGGCTAGTGTGTACAGCTGCCCAGATAGAGGGCATCCTTGTCTAATCCCCGTCTCACCCAGACTGGCCTACTGAGCCCCCTCCCACCTTAACCATACATGACGCCCAGCATACAACAGCTTCACACAGGTCACAAAACTCTTCCCAAACCCAAACACAGACATCACATTAAACAGATACTCATGATCCACTCTATCAAAAGCCTTCTCTTGATCTAAAGAGACCAGTCCAAAGTTCACATTAGAACCTCTCGACAAGTCCAACATGTCCCTAATCAAGAACAAGTTGTCCGTGATTGAGCGTCCCGGTACACAATATGTCTGGTCCTTGTGTATTATAGAGTCCAGATGGGACTTCAGTCTGTTAGAGAGGACCTTGGCAAAAATCTTGTAGTCCGCACAGAGTAATGCCACAGGCCTCCAGTTCTTAAGTTCACACAAGTCCCCTTTTTTGGGCAGGAGAGTCAGAGCCGCCCGACGGCAGCTCATCGGCAACTCTCCTACCCCGACGCATTCACGCAACACGCAAAAGAAATCCTGTCCAATTGTTCCCCAGAATTTTTGTAAAATTCCACTGGAAGTCCATCGACCCCGGGTGCACGACCGGGGGACATCTGGGTTACTGCCTCTGCCAGTTCATGTGACAACAGAGGAATGTCCATTTCATCCCTCTGTGCCCGAGAGAGCTTAGGGAGTCCTTCGAACAAGACCTGAGCACACATAGGATCACACATTTCTGCCCTATACAATTCAGTATAAAACTCCACAGTCCGCTCCCGCATCTCCCCACCACAGAGGTCACCCTCCCATCAGACAGCCGTAGACAATGCATACCCTTGGCTTCACTGCTCTGTCTTTCCAAACCAAAGAAGAAGGAGCTGGGAGCATCCATCTCCTTGAGCATGGAGAACCTAGCTCTTACAAGTGCTCCCTTTGCTTTAACCTGGAAAAAACTGCCCAGGTCCCTACGTACCCGGCTAAGTTAGCCTGGAGGCCTACATTGCCTTGTCCCACCATCTCTACCTCCATCTCACTAATACACCGCTCTAGTTCCCCCAATACTCTCCTAGCCTCTGAGGATGAGAGAGCTGTGTACTGTTGACAGAAAAGCCGAATTTGCACTTTCCCCACATCCCACCATTGACTCAGAGACTCATACTCCTCTCTTCGCTGCCCCCATCTTTCCCAAAAGTCTGGAAACCTGAGCAAAAGGTGGCATCTTGTAAGAGCTTTACATTGAACTTCCAATAAGATGCCTGCCGGGGCCCTGGTGAAATAGACAGCCGAGCCATGGTTATGTGGTGATCCGAAAACCCCACTGGGAGAATGGTAGCACCCAGCAGCCTATTGCTCTGATTCCTGGACATGTAAAACGATCAAGTCGAGCTGCACTCACCCTAGCCCCAAAAACCTTCACCCACGTATACTGTCTTGTGTTTGGATGTTTAGTTCTCCAAACATCCACTAGGTCAAACTGATTAAAGATGTCCCTTAACACTCCCACTGACACTGAATGAGGCTCTTCCCCATTTCTGTCTTTTGTAAAATCCATTGTACAGTTCCAGTCACCTCCGATCACCAGCGTCTCCTCAGGCGCTACTTGTGAGAGTTCCTGTCTAAGACTCCCAAATAGAACCCCTCTTTCTCTCCCTGTGTTAGGCGCATACACATTTATAAAGACAAAAACCATGTTGTTAATTTCTGCTTTAACAACAAGCAACCTACCCCTACACACCTCCTTTGAGGAGCAAATTTTTACAGCCAGACCCGTGCAAAAAGGACTGCCACCCCTGCACTAAGATTTGTCCCATGGCTCAACACACTTGCCCCTTTCCACCAGAGCCCCCAATCAACTTCATTCACCACATCACTATGAGTCTCCTGCAGAAACAACACCTGTACTTTTTTTTGTTTTACATATTCACCCAACACACTCCTCTTTCCCGCATCTCTGGCTCCATTTATATTGAGCGAGCCTACCCGAAGAGTCTCCATAAGAAGTGGGAGAAAAGCCAGCAGAGAAATAGACCAATAGCAAAGCTCAAAAAGCCCCAGTGTCAGTAAGAAATTAAACATTTAAACAGTGTCTGAAGGTAAACCTTTACGCACTATTGTGACCCACTTCCTCAACCTAAACCGTTTCCTGGGTGAGAGGGCACCATGCCCCTCATTTCTCATAGCATGTTGTACTGATCTTACAAACTTTCTAGGATCAGGAAAAAAGTCTCAAGATTAACTTTTTTCCCCTTAGTCTCATTCAGGAACCTTGTCAGTTCTCTCAACGTGTACTTAGACCCCTCTGGTTGACTGGCTGTCAGCTCCGGGCCAATTGAAGAGGAGTCTGAAAAAATAACTCCTCATCCTCTTCCTCAGACTCACTTTCCTCCTCTTCTCTATCTCCCACCCTGACCACCTGCCCTTTCTCTCTGTTTAGGGCCTCACCCACAGCAACAGGCAACATTTCCATGGTACCTTTATCCACATCCTTTTTCCTTTTCCTCTTGACACCCTCCTCCTCCCCCTAATCTCTTACACTTCCCCACTATACTCTCCTCATCCACTAGAATAACCTGACTAGACGCAGTATCATCTGCACCACCCTCTATAGCATGACTAGGGCCAGCCTCAGCTACACCACCCTCCATAGCATGACTAGGGCCAGCCTCAGCTACACCACCCTCCATAGCATGACTAGGCCCAGCATCATCTGCACCACCCTCCATAGCATGTCTAGGCCCAGCCTCAGCTACCCCCACCATCTCTAGTCTGACTAGACCCAGCCTCTGCTTCTCCACCATCTCTAGCCTGACTAGCCCCTGCCTCATCTACACCACCATCTCTAGCCTGACTAGACCCAGCCTCATCTACACCACCATCTCTAGACTGACTAGGCCCAGCCTCTGCTGTCTGCATCTCCTTACCCCCTGCATTTTGACCTCGATTTCCCCACTTGCACCCTCACTCCGTCTATGGCCTTTATGTGGGCACGCAAAGCTCTTGTGCCCCAAATCCCCATTCAAAACACCGTAGACTATCTGTGCTGGCAAAACCTGCATAGAGCCCCTCCCCATGCCTCACTTTGAAATGCACATTTAGCTGTTGTTCATTATTGTTCAGAAACATAAACACTTGCCTCCTGAACGAAACAACGTGCTTAACGGCATCTGCCTGAAAACCTGCTGACAGTACACGGAAACCGCTAGCAAACTTACCAAAACGACTCAGCTCTTTCCTAATTTGATCGTCCGTAATAAACGGAGGCAAATTTGCCACTACAACTCTTGTTGAAGGGGTAGAGAGAGGTGAAATTGACACCAACACATCTCTTACAAATATTCCGCTAGCAATTAGCCTACCGACCAAATTTGCCCTTTTCATGAACACAACCACAGCTTTGTTCATTCTAGAAGCAGAATGTATAAACTCAGCTCCTACCTGTTCACCGACCGCGAGCAGAACCTCCTCCACCTTAACTCCGTTCTCAGGAACACACCTGAATCCATGCTGTATCGACAGCGTCTCGTCCAGCTAGGCTGAGAAGCCATTGCGCACACTACACCTTCCACCCCCGGAAAGTTACTCTGTCCTCTTCCACCCTAACTTTGAAAAAAACTTTGGATACCGCTAAAAACAAATATTGCATTAACCCTCCACCATAGAAAATAACATGTAAAGAAAAGAATCAAGAAAGTTAGTTAGGATAGAGCTTTCCACACCAAACACTCAAACTCCAAAACACCCAGCATGCACCGAGAGAGAGAGAGAGAGAGAGAGAGAGAGAGAGAGAGAGAGAGAGAGAGAGAGGGAGAGAGAGAGAGAGTGGAGAGAGAGAGAGGGAGAGAGAGAGAGAGAGTGAGAGAGAGAGGGAGAGAGAGAGAGAGAGAGAGAGGGGAGAGAGAGAGAGAGAGAGAGGGTGAGAGAGTGAGGGAGAGAGTGAGAGAGTGAGGGAGAGAGAGTGAGAGGAGAGAGAGTGAGAGAGGAGAGGAGAGAGTGAGAGAGAGTGAGAGAGAGAGAGAGAGGGGGAGAGAGAGAGAGAGAGAGAGAGAGAGAGAGTGAGAGAGTGAGGAGTGAGTGAGTGAGTGAGAGAGAGAGAGAGAGAGAGAGTGAGTGAGTGAGTGAGTGAGTGAGTGAGTGAGAAAGAGAGAGAGAGAGAGAGAGAGAGCGAGAGAGAGAAAGTGTGTGCCAGTGTATTAGATGAGTAATGTGTTAGATAGTGAGTAGGGTTGTAATATGTCCTTCAGGATATGGCTGAATGAGATGTGATGAGGGGAGCTGCTGTATGTGGATCTCCTGGTGTTCTACTAGATTAACCCTCGTTTATCAGCTCTTAACACTTCAATGGTTGAACTAACTACTACTGATTGGACAGTTAATATGACCTGTTCCATTTATTACTATCAATATGACCTGACGTGATTAAAACATGATTAATGGATAACACTCGCCAGCCCAGCTTCCCTGCCCATCCACCGCTGCCCCCTGGACACTGATCTCTTGGCTACATAGCTGACGCACGCTGGACTGTCCATTAATCACGGTACTCCTTTCTGCTTGTTTGTTTTACCTGTCGGCCCCGTTGCCTAGTCAACGCCATTTTACCTGCTGTTTGTTGTGCTAGCGGATTAGCCTCGCCTACTGTTTTTAGCTAGCTTTCCAAATTCAACACCTGTGATTACTGTATGCCTCGCTGTATGTCTCTCTCAGATGTCAATATGCCTTGTATACTGTTGTTCAGGTTAGTTATCATTGTTTTAGTTCACAATGGAGCCCCTAGACCCACTCTGCATACCCCTGTTACCTCCTTTGTCCCACCTCCCACACATGCGGTGACCTCACCCATTACAACCAGCATGTCCAGAGATACAACCTCTCTCATCATCACCCAGTGCCTGGGCCTACCTCCGCTGTGCCCGCACCCCACCATACCCCCTGTCTGCGCATTATGCCCTGAATATATTCTACCATGCCCAGAAACCTGCTCCTCTTATCCTCTGCCCCCAACGCTCTAGGCGACCAGTTTTGATAGCCTTTAGCCGCACCCTCATACTACTCCTTCTCTGTTCCGCGGGTGATGTGGAGGTAAACCCAGGCCCTGCATGTCCCCAGGTACCCTCATTTGTTGACTTCTGTGATCGAAAAAGCCTTGGTTTTATGCATGTCAACATCAGAAGCCTCCTCCCTAAGTTTGTTTTACTCACTGCTTTAGCACACTCTGCTAACCCTGATGTCCTTGCCGTGTCTGAATCCTGGCTCAGGAAGGCCACCAAAAATTCAGAGATTTCCATACCCAACTATAACATCTTCCGTCAAGATAGAACTGCCAAAGGGGGCGGAGTTGCAGTCTACTGCAGAGATAGCCTGCAAAGTAATGTCATACTTTCCAGGTCCATACCCAAACAGTTCGAACTACTAATTTTGAAAATTACTCTCTCCAGAAATAAGTCTCTCACTGTTGCCGCCTGCTACCGACCACCCTCAGCTCCCAGCTGTGCCCTGGACACCATTTGTGAATTGATCGCCCCCCATCTAGCTTCAGAGTTTGTTCTGTTAGGTGACCTAAACTGGGATATGCTTAACACCCCGGCAGTCCTACAATGTAAGCTAGATGCCCTCAATCTCACTCAAATCATCAAGGAACCCACCAGGTACAACCCTAACTCTGTAAACAAGGGCACCCTCATAGACGTCATCCTGACCAACTGGCCCTCCAAATACACCTCCGCTGTCTTCAACCAGGATCTCAGCGATCACTGCCTCATTGCCTGTATCCGCCACGGAGCCGCAGTCAAACGACCACCCCTCATCACTGTCAAACGCTCCCTAAAACACTTCTGTGAGCAGGCCTTTCTAATCGACCTGGCCGGGTATCCTGGAAGGACATTGACCTCATCCCGTCAGTTGAGGATGCCTGGTCATTCTTTAAAAGTAACTTCCTCACCATTTTAGATAAGCATGCTCCGTTCAAAAATGCAGAACCAAGAACAGATACAGCCCTTGGTTCACTCCAGACCTGACTGCCCTCGACCAGCACAAAAACATCCTGTGGCGGACTGCAATAGCATCGAATAGCCCCGTGATATGCAACTGTTCAGGGAAGTCAGGAACCAATACACACAGTCAGTCAGGAAAGCTAAGGCCAGCTTCTTCAGGCAGAAGTTTGCATCCTGTAGCTCCAACTCCAAAAGTTCTGGGACACTGTGAAGTCCATGGAGAACAAGAGCACCTCCTCCCAGCTGCCCACTGCACTGAGGCTAGGTAACACGGTCTCCACCGATAAATCCATGATTATCGAAAGCTTCAATAAGCACTTCTCAACGGCTGGCCATGCCTTCCGCCTGGCTACTCCAACCTCGGCCAACAGCTCCGCCCCCCGCAGCTCCTCGCCCAAGCCTCTCCAGGTTCTCCTTTACCCAAATCCAGATAGCAGATGTTCTGAAAGAGCTGCAAAACCTAGACCCGTACAAATCAGCTGGGCTTGACAATCTGGACCCTCTATTTCTGAAACTATCTGCCGCCATTGTCGCAACCCCTATTACCAGCCTGTTCAACCTCTCTTTCATATCGTCTGAGATCCCCAAGGATTGAAAGCTGTCGCAGTCATCCCCTCTTCAAAGGGGGAGACACCCTGGACCCAAACTGCTATAGACCTATATCCATCCTGCCCTGCCTATCTAAGGTCTTCGAAAGCCAAGTCAACAAACAGGTCACTGACCATCTCGAATCCCACCGTACCTTCTCCGCTGTGCAATCTGGTTTCCGAGCCGGTCACGGGTGCACCTCAGCCACGCTCAAGGTACTAAACGATATCATAACCGCCATCGATAAAAGACAGTACTGTGCAGCCGTCTTCATCGACCTCGCCAAGGCTTTCGACTCTGTCAATCACCATATTCTTATCGGCAGACTCAATATCCTCGGTTTTTCGGATGACTGCCTTGCCTGGTTCACCAATTACTTTGCAGACAGAGTTCAGTGTGTCAAATCGGAGGGCATGCTGTCCGGTCCTCTGGCAGTCTCTATGGGGTGCCACAGGGTTCAATTCTCGGGCCGACTCTTTTCTCTGTATATATCAATGATGTTGCTCTTGCTGCGGGCGATTCCCTGATCCACCTCTACGCAGACGACACCATTCTATATACTTCCGGCCCGTCATTGGACACTGTGCTATCTAACCTCCAAACGAGCTTCAATGCCATACAGCACTCCTTCCGTGGCCTCCAACTGCTCTTAAACGCGAGTAAAACCAAATGCATGCTTTTCAACCGATCGCTGCCTGCACCCGCATGCCCGACTAGCATCACCACCATGGATGGTTCCGACCTTGAATATGTGGACATCTATAAGTACCTAGGTGTCTGGCTAGACTGCAAACTCTCCTTCCAGACTCACATCAAACATCTCCAATCGAAAATCAAATCAAGAGTCGGCTTTCTATTCCGCAACAAAGCCTCCTTCACTCACGCCGCCAAGCTCACCCTAGTAAAACTGACTATCCTACCGATCCTCGACTTCGGCGATGTCATCTACAAAATGGCTTCCAACACTCTACTCAGCAAACTGGATGCAGTCTATCACAGTGCCATCCGTTTTGTCACCAAAGCACCTTATACCACCCACCACTGCGACTTGTATGCTCTAGTCGGCTGGCCCTCGCTACATATTCGTCGCCAGACCCACTGGCTCCAGGTCATCTACAAGTCCATGCTAGGTAAAGCTCCGCCTTATCTCAGTTCACTGGTCACGATGGCAACACCCATCCGTAGCACGCGCTCCAGCAGGTGTATCTCACTGATCATCCCTAAAGCCAACACCTCATTTGGCCGCCTTTCGTTCCAGTACTCTGCTGCCTGTGACTGGAACGAACTGCAAAAATCGCTGAAGTTGGAGACTTTTATCTCCCTCACCAACTTCAAACATCAGCTATCTGAGCAGCTAACCGATCGCTGCAGCTGTACATAGTCTATTGGTAAATAGCCCACCCATTTTCACCTACCTCATTCCCATACTGTTTTTATACTGTTTTTTATTTACTTTTCTGCTCTTTTGCACACCAATATCTCTACCTGTACATGACCATCTGATCATTTATCACTCCAGTGTTAATCTGCAAAATTGTATTATTCGCCTACCTCCTCATGCCTTTTGCACACATTGTATATAGACTGCCCATTTTTTTCTACTGTGTTATTGACTTGTTAATTGTTTACTCAATGTGTAACTCTGTGTTGTCTGTTCACACTGCTATGCTTTATCTTGGCCAGGTTGCAGTTGCAAATGAGAACTTGTTCTCAACTAGCCTACCTGGTTAAATAAAGGTGAAAAAATAAAAAATAAAATAAAAAATTAAGATCATGGAGGACGGAATCCCAACGTGAGAGTTTTCACATAAATCATGTGTTGTCAACAAGGGCTTTGAGATAATGTTATATGTAGTAATTCAGGTTCAAAGGGCCACAGGCTCCATTCCAGGACGTCCGTCCCATTCAGTTGGTGTTTGAAGGTGCACTTTAACACAGTTTATGTATGTTTGTGTGTACAGGTTATATACAGTTGAAGTTGGAAGTTTACATACACTTAGGTTGGAGTCATTAAAACTTGTTTTTCAACCTCTCCACACATTTCTTGTTAACAAACTATAGTTTTGGCAAGTCGGTTAGGACATCTACTTTGTGCATGGCAGTAATTTTTCCAACAATTGTTTACAGACAGATTATTTCACTTGTATACAGAAGATCGGCCTATTTGGTAAAAGACCAAGTCCATTTTATGGCAAGAACAGCTCAAATAAGCAAACAGAAACGACATCATTACTTTAAGACATGAAGGTCACTCAATACAGAAAATGTCAAGAACAAAAACCATCAAGCACTATGATGAAACTGGCTCTCATGAGGACCGCCACAGGAAAGGAATACCCAGAGTTACTTCTGCTGCAGAGGATAAGTTCATTAGAGTTACCAGCCTCAGAAATGGCAGCCCAAATAAATGCTTCACAGAGTTCAAGTAACAGACACATCTCAAATCAACTGTTCAGAGGAGACTGTGTGAATCAGGCCTTAATGGTCGAATTTCTGCAAAGAAACTACTACTAAAGGACACCAATAAGAAGAAGAGACTTGCTTGGGCCAAGAAGCACGAGCAGTGGTCTGGAGTCCAAATTTGAGATTTTTGGTTCCAACCACTGTGTCTTTGTGAGGTGTGATTTGCTGGTGAAACAGTGATTTATTTAGAATTCTAGGCACACTTAGCCAGCATGGCTACCACAGCATTTTGCAGTGATACGCCATCCCATCTGGTTTGGGCTTAGTGGGACTATCATTTGTTTTTCAACAGGACAATGACCCAACACACCTCCAGGCTGTGCAAGTGCTATTTTACCAACAAGGGGAGTGATGGAGTGCTGCATTAGATTACCTGGCCTCCACAATCCACCAACCTCATCCAAATTGAGATGGTTTGGGATGAGTTGAACCGCAGAGTGAGGGAAAAGCAGCCAACAAGTGCTCAGCATACAGTTGGAAGTCGGAGGTTTACATACACTTAGGTTGGAGTCATTAAAACTCATTTTTTTAAGCACTCGACAAATATCTTGTTAACAAACTATAGTTTTGGCAAGTCGGTTAGGACATCTACTTTGTGCATGACACAAGTAATTTTTCCAACAGTTGATTACAGACAGATTATTTAATTTATAATTCACTGTATCACAATTCCAGTGGGTCAGAAGTTCACATACATTAAGTTGACTGTGCCTTTAAACAGCATAGAAAATTCCAGAAAATTTCATCATGGCTTTAGAAGCTTCTGAT
>NC_088409.1:23481788-23648190 GCF_034236695.1 Oncorhynchus nerka
TCTCTCTCTCTCTCTCTCTCTCTCTCTCTCTCTCGTTCTCTCTCTCGTTCTCTCGTTCTTTCTCTCTCGTTAGTGTCAGTATTGAAGGCTCTTTCTCTCCCTCCTTCTTTCTCCCTCTCTCCCTCCACCCATCTCTCTCTTCTCTTTCTGTTTTTGTTTGTGTTTATTTCAGTCAGGTGATCTCTGTCTCTTCCTCGCTCCTTCTTTCTCCCTCTCTCCCTCTATCAATCTCTCTCTTTTACTCTCTTTGTCTTTTGTCTTCTCTCTATTTTTCTGCTGTTTCTCCCTCTCTCCCTCTATCAATCTCTCTCTTTTACTCTCTTTGTCTTTTGTCTTCTCTCTATTTTTCTTCTGTTTCTCACTCTCTCCCTCTATCCATCTATCTCTTTTACCCTCTTTGTCTTTTGTCTTCTCTCTATTTTTCTGCTGTTTCTCCCTCTCTCCCTCTATCCATCTATCTCTTTTACCCTCTTTGTCTTTTGTCTTCTCTCTATTTTTCTGCTGTTTCTCCCTCTCTCTCTCCATTCATTCATTCATTCTGTTCTTTTCTCACTGTCCCTTTATTCTGTCAGCCTCTTTCTCTGTATCTGTCTTCCTGTCTGTTCCTGCTCACACCAACATACGCCCACACCTTCACTTACAAAGCCAGATACACACACACACACGGGGTGGACACAGATACTCCCATACCCACTGTTACTGACTGCATCCTACACATACCCACTATCACAGAGCTTGACTCTCAATATGATTCCAGATACATCGCAGACAACACGCTCACTCACTCAAACACACACTCAAACACACACACAAACACAAACACATGTACATACAAAATGACACACACATATGCAAGATCATGCACATAAACATAAACACACACAAATACACACACACACAGACAGACACACACACACACACAAAAGAGTTATATAGACAGGGTCTCTGTCTCTGAGAGGTTTTTGTTTCTGTTCACCAGAAGAGGGGGATGGATGGAGAAAGCTACAGAGAGAAAGATAGAGAGGAACAGAAAGAACAAGGAGGATGAGAGGAGGATGAGCAGAGAAGGGAAAAGAGGAGGTGAGAGGTCAGAGAGAGAGAGAGGATAAGAGGTTGATGAGAGAGAAAGAGTGAGTGAGTACAGGATGTGATTTGTCCCTGGTTGAAAGTGATTATAATGACTTTCTATAGGGGGAATTCTCACCCCCGTCTCTATGACAACAGCGAAGGCCAACAGTGTTGGAATATACCACTGCCCTGAGGCTGGGGGGGGGACGACAGGTGTCAGTGTGTTAAAAAGAGGGGAGTGGAATGGGGGAGTTTGTTAATGTATGCCAAATAGATTACAAAAACATGTCACTCTGCAAGGCTTTTCATTTTATCATGTTCATATGGCTGTTGCTGTGTATGTGCATATGGCTGTGTATATGCTGTGTATGTGCATATGGCTGTGTATGTGCATATGGCTGTGTATGTGCATATGGCTGTGTATGTGCATTTGGCTGTGTATGTGCATATGGCTGTGTACGTGCATATGGCTGTGTATGTGCATATGGCTGTGTATGTGCATATGGCTGTGTACGTGCATATGGCTGTGTACATGCATATGGCTGTGTACGTGCATATGGCTGTGTACGTGCATATGGCTGTGTATGTGCATATGGCTGTGTATGTGCATATGGCTGTGTATGTGCATATGCATATGGCTGTGCACGTGCATATGGCTGTGTACGTGCATATGGCTGTGTATGTGCATATGGCTGTGTACGTGTGTGCGTTTCATTACAAAGATTTGTCTGCTGTCCCTGGATATGTTTATGAGAGAGAGAGAGAGAGAGAGAGAGAGAGAGAGAGAGAGAGAGAGATGTTTTATGACCTATTTTATTTTTTATTTCACCTTTATTTAACCAGGTAGGCTACCAGGTAGTTCTCATTTGCAACTGCGACCTGGCCAAGATAAAGCATAGCAGTGTGAACAGACAACACAGAGTTACACATGGAGTAAACAATTAACAAGTCAATAACACAGTAGAAAAAAAGGGGCAGTCTATATACAATGTGTGCAAAAGGCATGAGGAGGTAGGCGAATAATTACAATTTTGCAGATTAACACTGGAGTGACAAATGATCAGATGGTCATGTACAGGTAGAGATATTGGTGTGCAAAAGAGCAGAAAAGTAAATAAATAAAAAACAGTATAAAAACAGTATGGGGATGAGGTAGGTGAAAATGGGTGGGCTATTTACCAATAGACTATGTACAGCTGCAGCGATCGGTTAGCTGCTCAGATAGCTGATGTTTGAAGTTGGTGAGGGAGATAAAAGTCTCCAACATCAGCGATTTTTGCAGTTCGTTCCAGTCACAGGCAGCAGAGAACTGGAACGAAAGGCGGCCAAATGAGGTGTTGGCTTTAGGGATGATCAGTGAGATACACCTGCTGGAGCGCGTGCTACGGATGGGTGTTGCCATCGTGACCAGTGAACTGAGATAAGGCGGAGCTTTACCTAGCATGGACTTGTAGATGACCTGGAGCCAGTGGGTCTGGCGACGAATATGTAGCGAGGGCCAGCCGACTAGAGCATACAAGTCGCAGTGGTGGGTGGTATAAGGTGCTTTAGTGACAAAACGGATGGCACTGTGATAGACTGCATCCAGTTTGCTGAGTAGAGTGTTGGAAGCCATTTTGTAGATGACATCGCCGAAGTCGAGGATCGGTAGGATAGTCAGTTTTACTAGGGTAAGCTTGGCGGCGTGAGTGAAGGAGGCTTTGTTGCGGAATAGAAAGCCGACTCTTGATTTGATTTTCGATTGGAGATGTTTGATATGAGTCTGGAAGGAGAGTTTGCAGTCTAGCCAGACACCTAGGTACTTATAGATGTCCACATATTCAAGGTCGGAACCATCCAGGGTGGTGATGCTAGTCGGGCATGCGGGTGCAGGCAGTGATCGGTTGAAAAGCATGCATTTGGTTTTACTCGCGTTTAAGAGCAGTTGGAGGCCACGGAAGGAGTGTTGTATGGCATTGAAGCTCGTTTGGAGGTTAGATAGCACAGTGTCCAATGACGGGCCGAAAGTATATAGAATGGTGTCGTCTGCGTAGAGGTGGATCAGGGAATCGCCCGCAGCAAGAGAAACATCATTGTTGAGGACAGATGGGTGGTTCCCAGATGGGTGGTTCCCAGATGGGTGGTTCCCAGATGGGTGGTTCCCTGTTTATGACAGATATTTAGTTTGAAATCAGTGTTACTTTGTTAACCCACTCATACACAGACATACATGTACACACACACATAAAAACATTGCGAGGCTTTCACTATATTTTATTGATATTTTACAAATAGAGTGTACGGAGAGTAAAGATGTGGTCACTGACTTTTTGTCTTTTATGTTTTAGGTGCGCTCGCTAAAGTTATTTTCAGCAAAAGTACCTTGTTTTTTCAAGAGTGTGCATTAAAGTCTAGTCCATTAGCTACAGGTTTATCAACATTCAGTATGCACGCACGCACACACATATTTGGATTAAACATGGTTAATCCTAATTCATTTCTTTTCAGGAGTTATGTGACCTCATTAATACCTACTTCATCCCTCCATCTCCCTCTCCTCCTCTCTCCTCCTCCCTCCTCCTCTCTCTATCTCCCTCTCCTCCTCTCTTTCTCCTCCTCCCTGTCCTCCTCTCTCCTCCTCCTTCTCCTCCTCTCTCACCCTCCCTCTCCTCTTCTCTCACCAGCACATTCCTGTTCCCTCTCTTTCTCCTCCTCCCTCTCCTCTTCTCTCCTCCCTCTCCTCCTCTCTCCTCCTCCCTCTCCTCCTCTCTCACCCTCCCTCTCCTCCTCTCTCACCAGCACATTCCTGTTCCCTCTCTTTCTCCTCCTCCTCCTCCTCTCTCCTCCTTTCTCCTCCTCCTCCCTCTCATCCCCTCTCCTCCTCCCCTCTCCTCCTCCTCTCTCCTCCTCCCGCTCCTCCGCTCTCCTCCTCCCTCTCCTCCTCTCTCCTCCTCCCTCTCCCCCTCTCTCCTCCTCCCCTCTCCTCCTCTCTCCTCCTCCCTCTCCTCCCTCTCCTCCTCTCTCCTCCTTCCTCTCCTCCTCTCTCACCAGCACATTCCTGTTCCCTCTCTTTCTCCTCCCTCTCTATCTCCCTCTTCAGAAACATGTTTTCTCCTTCTCTACCGTACAAAACAGTATTTAATATGAAACTTAATTAACTTCCTGTCCTTTCTCTCTCTATCTCTTTCCGTCTCTCTCTCCCAGGGATGTCTGTGAGACTATTCAAGCCACAGTTCTCCCTAAAATCAAAGTTTGTCAGACATTTTCCTAACGTCAGATGTTTTGTCGTTTTCTAAAGTAGTATTCCACATTCTATCTGTAGTTTAGACTCTGTTAGACCCTGTTAGACCCTGTTAGCTGCATGCATTAGGAGGAATCTACAGCCATGAATCCCAAGTCAATGGAAAGGATTGGCACCATCTAATTCAGACTGGCACCATCTAATTAGATTGAATTCTTATTCGTTTGGGATTGAGGCTTGCAGATTTCTCCTAATGCATAGAATCTTGACTTGAAGTTGGACTTCAGACCATTCTAGACGAATGAAAATGTCTGAGAACATTAGATTTTGAGACACAATATTCTTTAACTCTCTCTGTCTTTCAATTCAATTTCAATTTCTATTTAAGGGGCTTTATTGGCATGGGAAACATATCTTTACATTGCCAAAGCAAGTGAAATAGATAAACAAAGTGAAATAAAAAATTCAAATGAGCAGTAAACATTACACTCACAAAAGTTCCAATGTAATAGAGACATTTCAAATGTCATATTGTCTCTCTCTCGCTCTCTCAGTCTCGCTCTCTCGCTCTCATCTGAGATTCATTCTCTCCCTCCATCCTTGTTGACTGTTGATGATACACGCCTTTCTTTCCCTCGCTTTTCCTAATTGAGATCCACTGATTGACAGATTGTGTTGACTCTCATCTCTCACTCACTCACTCACTCATCTCTCTCTCTCTCTCTCTCTCTCTCTCTCTCTCTCTCTCTCTCTCTCTCTTTCTCTCTCTCAGGGTGCGGGCTGTACAGCTCTGGTGGTTGCCGTGGTAGCAAGGAAGCTGGAGTTGACCAAGGCGGAGAAACACGTCCACAACTTCATGATGGACACACAACTCACCAAGAGGGTATGTCTGTGTGTGTTTGTGTTTGTATGTGTATGTATGTGTGTGTGTTTGTATGCTGTTGGCCTCTGATCTGGTTCTCTGCTTTAGGGTTAGAAATAGGGGGGAGTTGGTGTGAGGGTTTTAAGTTGCTGAAAGCAGTGATGACTCCCAAGCAGCATGCAAGCTCTGATTGGCCCTCAGATGCACACGCGGCACCCTGCGATGAAGTGACGCTGTTCCCCCAAGAGAGAGTGTTGTGTTGCCAGTATGGAAAGCACTGGGCAGGGGGACATATCTTTCTCTCCCTTGCCGTCCTCTTTCTCTCTATCTCCCCCTTCTACATCTTTCTTTACCCCATCTGTATTTCTCACCCACCTTCTCTTCGCCCCTGGGCCATTCTCTCCCCCCTGGGCCATTCTCTCCCCCCTCCCTCCCTCCCTCCTTCCATCCATGCACTGGTCCTTCTCAATTTCTCATGCAGTTTAAAGATCCAAGTTTCAAAAATAGCCCCCACTATGAAATATGTAGGGTACATTATGTCTCTGTGTATCTGGCAGGCGAGAGGAGAGCAGAGCAGAGAGAGGTGATCAATAATTTTAGCTTAGATAAAGTATTGACGCAGCGAAGGGAAAGAAGGACTCAGCTCCTCTCTGGGAAGGGGAAGCTCGGACCAGACCACAGCGAAGGGAAAGAAGGACTCAGCTCCTCTCTGGGAAGGGGAAGCTCGGACCAGACCACAGCGAAGGGAAAGAAGGACTCAGCTCCTCTCTGGGAAGGGGAAGCTCGGACCAGACCACAGCGAAGGGAAAGAAGGACTCAGCTCTCAGCTCCTCTCTGGGAAGGGGAAGCTCGGACCAGACCACAGCGAAGGGAAAGAAGGACTCAGCTCTCAGCTCCTCTCTGGGAAGGGGAAGCTCGGACCAGACCACAGCGAAGGGAAAGAAGGACTCAGCTCCTCTCTGGGAAGGGGAAGCTCGGACCAGACCACAGCGAAGGGAAAGAAGGACTCAGCTCCTCTCTGGGAAGGGGAAGCTCGGACCAGACCACAGCGAAGGGAAAGAAGGACTCAGCTCTCAGCTCCTCTCTGGGAAGGGGAAGCTCGGACCAGACCACAGCGAAGGGAAAGAAGGACTCAGCTCCTCTCTGGGAAGGGGAAGCTAAGACCAGACCACAGCGAAGGGAAAGAAGGACTCAGCTCTCAGCTCCTCTCTGGGAAGGGGAAGCTCGGACCAGACCACAGCGAAGGGAAAGAAGGACTCAGCTCTCAGCTCCTCTCTGGGAAGGGGAAGCTCGGACCAGACCACAGCGAAGGGAAAGAAGGACTCAGCTCCTCTCTGGGAAGGGGAAGCTCGGACCAGACCACAGCGAAGGGAAAGAAGGACTCAGCTCCTCTCTGGGAAGGGGAAGCTCGGACTAGACCACAGCGAAGGGAAAGAAGGACTCAGCTCTCAGCTCCTCTCTCGGAAGGGGAAGCTCGGACCAGACCACAGCGAAGGGAAAGAAGGACTCACAGCTCCTCTCTCGGAAGGGGAAGTTCGGACCAGACCACAGCTGAAAACAGAGGAGCCACTTGGTCTCTTTAGGAAGTTTCACACACTCCGATGGGTTTGGCTTTTCTCACACAGGGGCATTCTCACTGGTACAGGCGAATGCACAAACACAAGCCTGCACATGCTCTGAGGCATGCACCCTGCCTGCAGTCTGGCACACACACAGTTACAAAGAACTGGGATTTTAGGGTCAAGGAACATACTCCAGAATATTTGTAAAATGGCTGCAAAATGATCTCAGGGCTATAGTAGAGCATAGTTTTCTTAGAGCAGTTTTATATTGGACATTTTCCAGAACATTCATTGTATTAAAGATTGTTACTGTGGATATACCGCCTGGGAACTTCAAGGACATTTTCTCTCTTATTCATCATTGACCTTTACGGCTTAGATAAACATTTGGCCACTGTTTGTAATGTTAGGATGTAACCTTCTGAAAACCTTCAGGGATCTCTTTCTATTGGTCAGAAAACATCCTCTGTCTCCCATAGTAACTTGGTCAATTAATGACATTCACAGGTTAAACCATGTGTCAAACTCATTCCACGGAGGGCCGAAGGTCTTCGTGTTTTCACTCCTCCCTTGTACTTGATTGGTGAATTAAGATCACTGATTAGTAAGGAATTCCCGTCACCTGGTTGTCTTGGTCTTAATTCAATGGAAAAAACTAAAACCTGCAGACTCTAGGCCCTCCATGGAATGAGTTGGACACCCCTGAGTTATACCCGAAGCCAATAGGTTTGAGGTGGAAGCACAATGTATTTTATTCACTGACCTGTTGGCTATCTATTGGTTTTGTGTTTAGTTTTTGATCCCAACAAAACCCAAACGCACACTCTACCACACACACACACCTCCCACAGGCCTTTAACTTGAGAAGGAGAGGTTTCTCCTGCATCCTAGGTGACATTAATTAGAGGCTCCAAGTGAAGATGACAAGGCCTTGTACGTCTCTTTCTCTCTCTCTCTCTCTCTCTCTTTCTCTCTTTCTCTCTCTCTCTCTCCCTCTCTCCCTCTCTCTCTCTTTCTCCTTCTCTCTATCTTGTCCTCATTCTTGTCCTCTCTTTCTTTTCTTATTCAGCCTTAACTCTCTCTCTCTCCTTTCTTATTCAGCCCTTAACTCTCTCTCTCTCTCTCCATTCTTATTCAGCCCTTAACTCTCTCTCTCTCTCCTTTCCTATTCAGCCTTAACTCTCTCTCTCCTTTCTTATTCAGCCCTTAAAACTCTCTCGCTCTCCTTTCTTATTCAGCCCTTAACTCTCTCTCTCTCTCCTTTCTTATTCAGCCCTTAACTCTCTCTCTCCTTTCTTATTCAGCCCTTAACTCTCTCTCTCTCTCTCTCTCTCTCTCTTTCTCTCTTTCTCTCTCTCTCTCTTCCTCTCTCCATCTCTCTCTCTCTCTTTCTCCTTCTCTCTCTCTTGTCCTCATTCTTGTCCTTAACTCTCTCTTTCTTTTCTTATTCAGCCTTAACTCTCTCTCCTTTCTTATTCAGCCCTTAACTCTCTCTCTCTCTCCTTTCTTATTCAGCCTTAACTCTCTCTCTCTCCTTTCTTATTCAGCCTTAACTCTCTCTCTCCTTTCTTATTCAGCCCTTAAAACTCTCTCGCTCTCCTTTCTTATTCAGCCCTTAACTCTCTCTCTCTCCTTTCTTATGCAGCCCTTAACTCTCTCTCTCCTTTCTTATTCAGCCCTTAACTCTCTCTCTCTCTCCTTTCTTATTCAGCCCTTAACTCTCTCTCTCTCTTTCTCTCTTTCTCTCTCTCTCTCTTCCTCTCTCCCTCTCTCTCTCTCTCTTTCTCCTTCTCTCTCTCTTGTCCTCATTCTTGACCTTAACTCTCTCTTTCTTTTCTTATTCAGCCTTAACTCTCTCTCTCCTTTCTTATTCAGCCCTTAACTCTCTCTCTCTCTCCTTTCTTATTCAGCCCTTAACTCTCTCTCTCCTTTCTTATTCAGCCCTTAACTCTCTCTCTCCTTTCTTATTCAGCCCTTGACTCTCTCTCTCTCTCTCTCTCTCTCTCTCTCTCTCTCTCTCTCTCCTTTCTTATTCAGCCCTTAACTCTCTCTCTCTCTCTCTCCTTTCTTATTCAGCCCTTAACTCTCTCTCGCTCCTTTCTTATTCAGCCCTGAACTCTCTTTCTCTCCTTTCTTATTCAGCCCTTAACTCTCTCTCTCTCTCCTTTCTTATTCAGCCCTTAACTCTCTCTCTCTCTCTCTCTCTCTCCTTTCTTATTCAGCCCTTAACTCTCTCTCTCTCCTTTCTTATTCAGCCCTGAACTCTCTCTCTCTCCTTTCTTATTCAGCCCTTAACTCTCTCTCTCTCCTTTCTTATTCAGCCCTGAACTCTCTCTCTCCTTTCTTATTCAGCCCTGAACTCTCTCTTTCTCTCCTTTCTTCTTCAACCTTGAACTCTCTCTCTCCTTTCTTCTTCAGCACTGAACTCTCTCTCTCTCCTTTCTTATTCAGCCCTGAACTCTCTCTCTTTCTCTCCTTTCTTCTTCAGTCCCGAACTCTCTCTCTCTCTCTCCTTTCTTATTCAGCCCTGAACTCTCTCTCTCCTTTCTTATTCAGCCCCGAACTCTCTCTTTCTCTCCTTTCTTCTTCAGCCTTGAACTCTCTCTTTCTTTTCTTATTCAGCCTTAACTCTCTCTCTCCTTTCTTATTCAGCCCTTAACTCTCTCTCTCTCTCCTTTCTTATTCAGCCCTTAACTCTCTCTCTCCTTTCTTATTCAGCCCTTAACTCTCTCTCTCCTTTCTTATTCAGCCCTGAACTCTCTCTCTCTCTCCTTTCTTATTCAGCCCTGAACTCTCTCTCTCCTTTCTTATTCAGCCCTGAACTCTCTCTCTCTCTCCTTTCTTATTCAGCCCTTAACTCTCTCTCGCTCCTTTCTTATTCAGCCCTGAACTCTCTCTCTTTCTCTCCTTTCTTCTTCAGTCCTGAACTCTCTCTCTCTCTCTCCTTTCTTATTCAGCCCTGAACTCTCTCTCTCCTTTCTTATTCAGCCCTGAACTCTCTCTTTCTCTCCTTTCTTCTTCAGCCTTGAACTCTCTCTCTCCTTTCTTATTCAGCACTGAACTCTCTCTCTCCTTTCTTATTCAGCCCTGAACTCTCTCTTTCTCTCCTTTCTTCTTCAGCCCTGAACTCTCTCTCTCCTTTCTTATTCAGCCCTGAACTCTCTCTCTCTCTCCTTTCTTCTTCAGCACTGAACTCTCTCTCTCTCCTTTCTTATTCAGCCCTGAACTCTCTCTCTTTCTCTCCTTTCTTCTTCAGTCCCGAACTCTCTCTCTCTCTCTCCTTTCTTATTCAGCCCTGAACTCTCTCTCTCCTTTCTTATTCAGCCCCGAACTCTCTCTTTCTCTCCTTTCTTCTTCAGCCTTGAACTCTCTCTCTCCTTTCTTATTCAGCACTGAACTCTCTCTCTCCTTTCTTATTCAGCCCTGAACTCTCTCTTTCTCTCCTTTCTTCTTCAGCCCTGAACTCTCTCTCTCCTTTCTTATTCAGCCCTGAACTCTCTCTCTCTCTCCTTTCTTCTTCAGCCCTGAACTCTCTCTCTCCTTTCTTATTCAGCCCTGAACTCTCTCTCTCTCTCCTTTCTTATTCAGCCCTGAACTCTCTCTCTCCTTTCTTATTCAGCCCTGAACTCTCTCTTTCTCTCCTTTCTTCTTCAGCCTTGAACTCTCTCTCTCTCTTTCTTATTCAGCACTGAACTCTCTCTCTCTCTCCTTTCTTCTTCAGCCCTGAACTCTCTCTCTCCTTTCTTATTCAGCCCTGAACTCTCTCTCTCTCTCCTTTCTTATTCAGCCCTGAACTCTCTCTCTCCTTTCTTATTCAGCCCTGAACTCTCTCTCTCTCTCCTTTCTTATTCAGCCCTGAACTCTCTCTCTCCTTTCTTATTCAGCCCTGAACTCTCTCTTTCTCTCCTTTCTTCTTCAGCCTTGAACTCTCTCTCTCTCCTTTCTTATTCAGCACTGAACTCTCTCTCTCTCTCCTTTCTTCTTCAGCCCTGAACTCTCTCTCTCCTTTCTTATTCAGCCCTGAACTCTCTCTCTCTCTCCTTTCTTATTCAGCCCTGAACTCTCTCTCTCCTTTCTTATTCAGCCCTGAACTCTCTCTTTCTCTCCTTTCTTCTTCAGCCTTGAACTCTCTCTCTCCTTTCTTATTCAGCACTGAACTCTCTCTCTCCTTTCTTATTCAGCCCTGAACTCTCTCTTTCTCTCCTTTCTTCTTCAGCCCTGAACTCTCTCTCTCCTTTCTTATTCAGCCCTGAACTCTCTCTCTCTCTCCTTTCTTCTTCAGCCCTGAACTCTCTCTCTCCTTTCTTATTCAGCCCTGAACTCTCTCTCTCTCTCCTTTCTTATTCAGCCCTGAACTCTCTCTCTCCTTTCTTATTCAGCCCTGAACTCTCTCTTTCTCTCCTTTCTTCTTCAGCCTTGAACTCTCTCTCTCTCCTTTCTTATTCAGCACTGAACTCTCTCTCTCTCTCCTTTCTTCTTCAGCCCTGAACTCTCTCTCTCCTTTCTTATTCAGCCCTGAACTCTCTCTCTCTCTCCTTTCTTATTCAGCCCTGAACTCTCTCTCTCCTTTCTTATTCAGCCCTGAACTCTCTCTCTCTCTCCTTTCTTATTCAGCCCTGAACTCTCTCTCTCCTTTCTTATTCAGCCCTGAACTCTCTCTTTCTCTCCTTTCTTCTTCAGCCTTGAACTCTCTCTCTCTCCTTTCTTATTCAGCACTGAACTCTCTCTCTCTCTCCTTTCTTCTTCAGCCCTGAACTCTCTCTCTCCTTTCTTATTCAGCCCTGAACTCTCTCTCTCTCCTTTCTTATTCAGCCCTGAACTCTCTCTCTCCTTTCTTATTCAGCCCTGAACTCTCTCTTTCTCTCCTTTCTTCTTCAGCCTTGAACTCTCTCTCTCTCCTTTCTTATTCAGCACTGAACTCTCTCTCTCGCTCTCCTTTCTTATTCAGCCTTAACTCTCTCTCTCTCTCTCCTTTCTTATTCAGCCTTGACTCTCTCTCTCCTTTCTTATTCAGCCTTAACTCTCTCTCTCCTTTCTTATTCATCCTTGACTCTCTCTCTCTCTCTCTCCTTTCTTATTCAGCCTTTACCAGATGATAACGCCCACACAGAGGGTTCCCTTCCTCACACTCACTCCTCTTCTCTTCTCTCTCTCTCTCTTTCTCATTCCCTTTTTCATGGCTCTCTTACTCAATCCTCCATATCTCTCCAGTGAGTGGGTTAATTCTAATTGAAGTCAGTCAATTCAGGAAGTAAACTGAAATTTAAAAAAATCAAATCACTTCCTGAATTGAGTGACTTTAATTCAAATTGACCCCAACCCTCCTGGTGTGTGTGTGTGTGTGTGTGTGTGTGTGTGTGTGTGTGTGTGTGTGTGTGTGTGTGTGTGTGTGTGTGTGTGTGTGTGTGTGTGTGTGTGTGTGTGTGTGTGTGAGAGAGACATGTCTCCTTCCTTTGTCACCTTTGTGTGACACGCAGCGTTAAAGGGGAGGTAGGTGGGAGGTCGTTGCCAGGGTAATTGGAAGTTTGTTGATGTTACACGTTCTCCAAGAAAACACCACTCTAATGCCTTGTCCTCATTGCTAATTATACACGTTACACACATTAGATATCAATTACACTGTAAGCAGAAACTACATTTTACCATGGGGACACAGAGTAATCATATAAAGCTGTAGAAACCATGTTCTCGGAGTTGGTAATTGCCATTGACAATCCACAAACACACATGACAATCATTACCATTATTAATGATAATACTTGCTCATTTACAGTAAAAAAAAATTAAATAATCATTGATAATAATATCACCTAGATTCCAGCTCATCCCTCTGGTCCTCCTCTCTGGTCCTTGACCTGTCAGGACAGTACATGTTATCCTGTAATCCCACATTAAGCGTTACCACACAGTTAATCTGATTAGTGACCAGATGTTGGACTGTTTTGCTGGAGTTATTGGGTTTTGGGCTCTAGACTGTGAAACTGTTTATATTGAGAGGATGCCCTCCCCCGCCCTGAGGTACATTCCAATGCTCACAGTGGAGGAGTGAGTGGATTTAGTGATGTCATGTCCTTAGCCCTCACTGTCTCCCCCTCATATGAAGTGGTCATTCCCAGCAACCTGCCCCCCTCATGGTTCACTCCCCTTCAAACACCTGTTGAAATGATAATAACATGAATATGTAATATATAATAATATGATAATAACATGGATATGTAGTATGTAATAATATGATAATAACATGGATATGTAGTATATTATAATATGATAATAACATGGATATGTAGTATGTAATAATATGATAATAACATGGATATGTAGTATATAATATGATAATAACATGGATATGTAGTATGTAATAATATGATAATAACATGGATATATGTAGTATATAATATGATAATAACATGGATATGTAGTATGTAATAATATGATAATAACATGGATATATGTAGTATATAATATGATAATAACATGGATATATGTAGTATATAATATGATAATAACATGGATATGTAGTATGTAATAATATGATAATAACATGGATATGTAGTATATTATAATATGATAATAACATGGATATATGTAGTATATAATATGATAATAACATGGATATATGTAGTATATAATATGATAATAACATGGATATGTAGTATGTAATAATATGATAATAACATGGATATGTAGTATATTATAATATGATAATAACATGGATATATGTAGTATATAATATGATAATAACATGGATATATGTAGTATATAATATGATAATAACATGGATATGTAGTATGTAATAATATGATAATAACATGGATATGCAGTATACCATAATATGATAATAACATGGATATGTAGTATACCATAATATGACAATAACATGGATATGTAGTATATAATAATATGATAATAACATGGATATGTAGTATGTAATTATATGATAATAACATGGATATGTAGTATGTAATAATATGGTAATAACATGGATATGTAGTATGTAATAATATGATAATAACATGGATGTGTAGTATATAATATGATAATAACATGGATATGTAGTATATAATATGATAATAACATGGATATGTAGTATATAATAATATGGTAATAACATGGATATGTAGTATATAATATGATAATAACATGGATATGTAGTATATAATAATATGGTAATAACATGGATATGTAGTATGTAATAGTATGATAATAACATGGATATGTAGTATATAATATGATAATAACATGGATATGTAGTATGTAATAGTATGGTAATAACATGGATATGTAGTATATAATAATATGATAATAACATGGATATGTAGTATATAATATGATAATAACATGGATATATGTAGTATATAATATGATAATAACATGGATATATGTAGTATATAATATGATAATAACATGGATATGTAATATATAATATGATAATAACATGGATATGTAATATATAATATGATAATAACATGGATATGTAATATATAATATGATAATAACATGGATATGTAATATATAATATGATAATAACATGGATATATGTAGTATATAATATGATAATAACATGGATATATGTAGTATATAATATGATAATAACATGGATATATGTAGTATATAATATGATAATAACATGGATATGTAATATATAATATGATAATAACATGGATATATGTAGTATATAATATGATAATAACATGGATATATGTAGTATATAATATGATGATAACATGGATATGTAGTTTGTAATAATATGGTAATAACATGGATATGTAGTATACCATAATATGATAATAACATGGATATATGTAGTATATAATATGATAATAACATGGATATGTAGTATATAATATGATAATAACATGGATATGTAGTATACCATAATATGATAATAACATGGATATGTAGTATATGATAATAACATGGATATATGTAGTATATAATAATATGATAATAACATGGATCTGTAGTATATAATATGATAATAACATGGATATATGTAGTATATAATAATATGATAATAACATGGATATATGTAGTATATAATATGATAATAACATGGATATGTAGTATATAATATGATAATAACATGGATATGTAGTATATAATATGATAATAACATGGATATATGTAGTATATAATATGATAATAACATGGATATGTAGTATATAATAATATGATAATAACATGGATATGTAGTATATAATATGATAATAACATGGATATATGTAGTATATAATATGATGATAACATGGATATATGTAGTATATAATATGATGATAACATGGATATATGTAGTATATAATATGATGATAACATGGATATATGTAGTATATAATATGATGATAACATGGATATGTAGTTTGTAATAATATGGTAATAACATGGATATATAGTATATTATAATATGATAATAACATGGATATATGTAGTATATAATATGATAATAACATGGATATGTAATATATAATATGATAATAACATGGATATATGTAGTATATAATATGATAATAACATGGATATATGTAGTATATAATATGATAATAACATGGATATATGTAGTATATAATATGATAATAACATGGATATGTAATATATAATATGATAATAACATGGATATATGTAGTATATAATATGATAATAACATGGATATGTAGTTTGTAATAATATGATAATAACATGGATATGTAATATATAATATGATAATAACATGGATATGTAGTATACCATAATATGATAATAACATGGATATATGTAGTATATAATATGATAATAACATGGATATGTAGTATACCATAATATGATAATAACATGGATATGTAGTTTGTAATAATATGATAATAACATGGATATATGTAGTATATAATATGATAATAACATGGATATGTAGTTTGTAATAATATGATAATAACATGGATATATGTAGTATATAATATGATAATAACATGGATATGTAGTTTGTAATAATATGATAATAACATGGATATGTAATATATAATATGATAATAACATGGATATGTAGTATACCATAATATGATAATAACATGGATATATGTAGTATATAATATGATAATAACATGGATATGTAGTATACCATAATATGATAATAACATGGATATGTAGTATATGATAATAACATGGATATATGTAGTATATAATATGATAATAACATGGATATGTAGTATATAATAATATGATAATAACATGGATATATATAGTATATAATATGATAATAACATGGATATGTAGTATATTATAATATGATAATAACATGGATATATGTAGTATATAATATGATAATAACATGGATATGTAGTATATAATAATATGATAATAACATGGATATGTAGTATATAATAATATGATAATAACATGGATATATATAGTATATAATATGATAATAACATGGATATGTAGTATATTATAATATGATAATAACATGGATATATGTAGTATATAATATGATAATAACATGGATATATGTAGTATATAATATGATAATAACATGGATATGTAGTATATAATAATATGATAATAACATGGATATGTAGTATATTATAATATGATAATAACATGGATATGTAGTATATTATAATATGATAATAACATGGATATGTAGTATACCATAATATGATAATAACATGGATATGTAGTATATAATAATATGATAATAACATGGATATATGTAGTATATAATATGATAATAACATGGTTAGTTAGTATATATGTGGCCCATGTGGGAATCAAACCTCTAACTCTTGGATTGCTAGCACCATGCACTAACAAGTGGAGCCGTCAGAACCACCACCATTGTTCTCCATATTGCGTTTGCATATTGGTCACAGTGAGTTTGCTGTGTTATGTAAGGAAGGATCCATAATAGAAACAAAGCTGACTCCAGGTATGAGGTCAGGCCATGATAACCATATGGCACCAACATGGCTGGCCAGTGCCCAGGTAGGGGGAAGCCATACGGCACCAACATGGCTTCCCTGTGTCAAGGTACAGATGTAGGATCTTAATTTGAACCAGTTTGCTACAGCAGGAAAATAATCTTGCAGCAACAAGACATGAATTGTGATTTGGATGGAAGGCAAAATCAAGTCTGACATTTCTCAGTGGAAATTACAAATTTCAGAAGCCTTTTTAACCCTCAAATACACTACAAGTTCTCCTGCCCAATAATGTTTGTACCATGTATGGTGCTGCTACCATGTTGTGTTGCTACCATGCTGTGTTGTCATGTGTTGCTGCCTTGCTATGTTGTTGTCTTAGATCTCTCTGTATGTAGTGTTGTGTTGTCTCTCTTGTTGTGATTTGTGTTTTGTCCTATATTTATATTGTAATTATATTATTTTTTAAATCCCAGGCCCCCGTCCCCGCAGGAGCCCTTTTGCCTTTCAGTAGGCAGTCATTGTAAATAAGAATTTGTTCTTAACTGACTTGCCTAGTTAAATCAAATAAAAAAATCAAATATATGTCAGCAACATGACTGGCTGGGTAGGAGATGGCCATATGGCCCTAATAGGGATACCAGATTGAGTAGGGAGGAATGGAATAAAGAAGAAAACGTTTGACCTCAGGAAATCCCATTGTTAGGTCATCTTCCTTTCCTAAACTATCTCTGATCTGAATTAATATTGTGTTAATTAATATGTGTTCAGTATCAACACTGAAAACAGCAGGACACGTGAAAGGATGACAATTATTTAAGATGTCTAACCTCTTGCAGTCTCTATTCCCCGCTGTCTGTTGTACTGATCCTGTTATAAGCTTTAGGAGAAGTCTATCTGCAGACCTCCTCCCAAATAAATAGGAAGGTGGAGCTAGTCTTGGTCCTGAAAGTACCGCAGTAAAACAGAGCAGACATAGACTGCCATCTTTTATCACTATCATCTTAACCATGAGATGAATCAGCTGACAGATGACATTTGACCTGCCAATCTACTAAGGGTTCTGTGGATACTAGATGTTTATTTAACCTGCTCTCCAATAACCTGTCCTGTCTGTCAGTATTCTAGAGGAACTTCAGTTCACTAAAACATGACCTGTAGGATTTAACCATTGGATGCCACTTCAAACAACTGTTATGTTTACAACCAATAAGAACCCATAACCCAAGATGTTAACACACACAAATAGGTTATGACAAGGTGGGTAACAGCGCCCATATGTAACTAACAAGGATGATAGTGTTGTAACTATGTAACTAACAAGGATGATAGTGTTGTAACTATGTAACTAACAAGGATGATAGCGTTGTAACTATGTAACTAACAAGGATGATAGTGTTATAACTATGTAACTAACAAGGATGATAGTGTTGTAACTATGTAACTAACAAGGATGATAGTGTTGTAACTATGTGACTAACAAGGATGATAGCGTTGTAACTATGTAACTAACAAGGATGATAGTGTTATAACTATGTAACTAACAAGGATGATAGTGTTGTAACTATGTGACTAACAAGGATGATAGTGTTGTAACTATGTGACTAACAAGGATGATAGTGTTGTAACTATGTGACTAACAAGGATGATAGTGTTATAACTATGTAACTAACAAGGATGATAGTGTTGTAACTATGTAACTAACAAGGATGATAGTGTTGTAACTATGTGACTAACAAGGATGATAGTGTTGTAACTATGTGACTAACAAGGATGATAGTGTTGTAACTATGTAACTAACAAGGATGATAGCGTTGTAACTATGTAACTAACAAGGATGATAGTGTTATAACTATGTAACTAACAAGGATGATAGTGTTGTAACTATGTAACTAACAAGGATGATAGTGTTGTAACTATGTAACTAACAAGGATGATAGTGTTGTAACTATGTAACTAACAAGGATGATAGTGTTATAACTATGTGACTAACAAGGATGATAGCGTTGTAACTATGTGACTAACAAGGATGATAGTGTTGTAACTATGTGACGAACAAGGATGATAGCGTTGTAACTATGTGACTAACAAGGATGATAGTGTTGTAACTATGTGACTAACAAGGATGATAGTGTTGTAACTATGTGACTAACAAGGACGATAGTGTTGTAATTATGTGGCGGTAAAGTTGCTAGGGATAGCACCTTGGAGTTGTTGTGACATCATTATGACACTCTGGATAATTTCAGAATGTGCCAGCCAGCAAACGCAATGACATTTCCAACCTGCATGTTATCTGTTTAACTTCTGATTAAAACAGACTCTCCTAGGTTGAATGAACTCTCCCACCAGCCCTAAGAACTGCTGTTCGTGTGTGTGTGTGTGTGTGTGTGTGTGTGTGTGTGTGTGTGTGTGTGTGTGTGTGTGTGTGTGTGTGTGTGTGTGTGTGTGCAGTCCTTGACTGCGGTGGACTCATGCTGATTAGCAGTGCTGCCAGGTCCTTTGTGCTCCTCAGACGGGGGGATAATTGTTTTGCTCACTGCACGGCATCTCTTTGAAGTCCTCATTCAATTTATGTCTTCAGAGATGTTCCCTCATTCAAAGGAAGGGGTTGAGGGGATTTTTCAGGCCCCTGTGTTGTAATTGCATAGCAACCTACTAAACCATACAGAATATACATAATGTACATATATAACAAGGCTAGCTAGGCATCCCTGGTGCTGGAGTTCCAGAAGCAGTGTGTTTTTCCAGCCATGCAGCACACCTGACTGTACTTAGCATCTAACACACTGAGCTAATTGATCCATTTCACTGATTGATACATGCTCCCTCACTGCCACCCTCCAGGGTGTCCTACTGATGATTTAAAAGTGTTCTTCAACCCTGGTCTTGGGGAACCACAGTGTGTGTGTGCAGGCTTTTGTTATACCACAGCACTAAAACACCTGGTTATATTAATCAAGCTTGATTTGTTGAAAATGTGTGTGTTAGAATGTGATTTGAAATGGCAGAGGCGGTGACTGTGACTCCTCCCAGGTCTCTCCTCTGACTCTCTCTAAGGACAGGTCTGTGTGGATGAATAGTATTGGGCTGTGGAGGCTGACTCTCTCTAAGGACAGGTATGTGTGGATGAATAGTATTGGGCTGTGGAGGCTGACTCTCTCTAAGGACAGATATGTGTGGATGAATAGTATTGGGCTGTGGAGGCTGACTCTCTCTAAGGACAGGTCTGTGTGGATGAATAGTATTGGGCTGTGGAGGCTGACTCTCCCTTAAGGAAAGGTCTGTGTGGATGAATAGTATTGGGCTGTGGAGGCTGACTCTCCCTAAGGACAGGTCTGTGTGGATGAATAGTATTGGGCTGTGGAGGCTGACTCTCTCTAAGGACAGGTCTGTGTGGATGAATAGTATTGGGCTGTGGAGGCTGACTCTCTCTAAGGACAGGTCTGTGTAGATGAATAGTATTGGGCTGTGGAGGCTGACTCTCTCTAAGGACAGGTCTGTGTAGATGAATAGTATTGGGCTGTGGAGGCTGACTCTCTCTAAGGATAGGTCTGTGTGTGTGGATGAATAGTATTGGGCTGTGGAGGCTGACTCTCTCTAAGGACAGGTCTGTGTGGATGAATAGTATTGGGCAGTGGAGGCTGACTCTCCCTAAGGACAGGTATGTGTGGATCAATAGTATTGGGCTGTGGAGGCTGACTCTCCCTAAGGACAGGTCTGTGTGGATGAATAGGGTTGGTGAGATGTTGGCCAGGGTAGGGGTAGCCAGGTGGAAAGCATGACCAGCCGTGGAAAAATGCTTCTGAAATGATCGATTATCGTAAATTTATCGGTGGTGACAGTGTTTCCTATCCTCAGTGCAGTGGACAGCTGGAAGGAGGTGCTCTTATTCTCTATGGAATTTACAGTGTCCGAAATCGTTTTGGAATAAGTGCTACAGAAAGCAAATTTCTGTTTGAAAAAGCTAGCCTTAGCTTTCCTAACTGACTGAGTATATTGGTTCCTGACTACCCCGCATATCGCGGGGGCTATTTGATGCTAATGCAGAATGCCACGGGATGTTTTTGTGCTGGTCAAGGGCAGTCAAGTCTGGGGTGAACCAAGGGCTATATCTGTTCTTAGTTCTATATTTTTTCAATGGGGCATGCTTATTTAAGATGGAGAGGTAAGCACTTTTGAAGAGCAACCAGGCATTCTCTACTGACGGGATGAGGTCAATATCCTTCCAGGATACCCGGGCCAGGTCGATTAGAAAGGCCTGCTCGCTGAAGTGTTTTAGGGAGCGTGTGACAGTGATGAGGGGTGGTAGTTTGACCGCGGACCCAGTACGCACGCAGGCAATGAGGCAGTGATCGCTGAGACCCTGGTTGAAGACAGCAGAGATGTATTTAGAGGGCAGGTTGGTCAGGATGATATCTAAGAGGGTGCCCATGGTTACGGATTTAGGGTTGTACCTGGTAGGTTCCTTGATGATTTGTGTGAGATTGAGGGCATCTAGCTTAGATTGTAGGACGGCCGGGGTGTTAAGCATGTCCCAGTTTAGGTCACCTAACAGTACGAACTCTGAAGATAGATTGGGGGCAATCAATTCACATTTTGTGTCCAGGGCACAGCTGGGGGACGAAGGGGGTCTATAACAAGTGGCAACGGTGAGAGACTTGTTTCTGGAAAGGTGGATTTTTAAAAGTAGAAGCTCGAATTGTTTGGGCACAGACCTGGATAGTAAGACAGAACTATGCGGTCTATCTCTGCAGTAGATTGCAATTCCGACCCTTTGGCAGTTCTATCTTGTTGGAAAATGCTATAGTTAGGGATGGAAATTTCAGGTTCCTAAGCCAGGATTCAGACACGGCTAGGACATCCGGGTTGGCGGAGTGTGCTACAGCAGTGAATAAAACAAACTTAGGGAGGAGACTTCTAATGTTAACATGCATGAAACCAATGCTTTTATGGATACAGAAGTCAACAAATGAGAGCGCCTGAGGAATGGGAGTGATGCTGGGGGCTGCAGGGCCTGGGTTAACCTCTACATCATCAGAGGAACAAAGAAGAAGTAGGATAATAGTACGGCTAAAGACTAAAAGAACTGGTCGTCTAGTGCGTTCGGAACAGAGAGTAAAAGGAGCAGGTTTCTGGGCACAGAAGAGTAGATTCAAGGAATAATGTACAGACAAGGGTATGGTAGGATGTGAGTACAGTGGAGGTAAGCCCCAGGCATTGAGTGACGATGAAAGAGGTTTTGTCTCTAGGGGCACCATTTAAGCCAGGTGTGGTCACTGCATGTGTGGGGGGTGGAACAAAAGGGCTAGCTAAGGCATATTGAGCAGGGCTGGAGGCTCTACAGTGAAATAAGACAAAAATGACGAACCAAAACAGCAATAGACATGGCATATTGACATTAGGGAGAGGCATGTGTAGCCGAGTGATCATAGGGTCCAGTGAGTAGCTAGGCGAGCTGGAGGCACGGCGATTCAGACAGCAAGCAGGCCGGGCTAGCAGCAGGCTAGCAGATGGGCCTCAGGGGGACATCGCAACGGGAGAGTCTGTTGAAACCCCCTCAGACGGGTACGTCGGCAGACCAGTCATGATGGATCGGCGAGGCTCCGTGTCGGCAACAAAGGGTCCAGGCCAATTGGCACAAGAGGTATTGAAGCCCAGGAATTATCTGATGGAATTATTCAGCTAGCCGGGAGAAGGGCCTAGCTCCAGGCTAGCTCCAGGTTAACTGGTGCTTGCTTCGGTGGACAGAAACCCCCTCGGACAGTTACGTCGGTAGACCAGTCGTGATGGATCGGCAGGGCTCCGTGTCGACAGCAAAGGATCCAGGCCATTTGGCAAAAGAGGTAATTGAAGCACAGGGGTTGCTTGATGGAATCTCTTCGGACAGGTCTGTATTGGGCTGTGGAGGTTGACTCTCCCTAAGGACAGGTCTGTGTGGATGAATAGTATTGGGCTGTGGAGGTTGACTCTCTCTAAGGACAGGTCTGTGTGGATGAATAGTATTGGGCTGTGGAGGCTGACTCTACGTAAGGACAGGTCTGTGTGGATGAATAGTATTGGGCTGTGGAGGCTGACTCTACGTAAGGACAGGTCTGTGTGGATGAATAGTATTGGGCTGTGGAGGCTGACTCTCTCTAAGGACAGGTCTGTGTGGATGAATAGCATTGGGCTGTGGAGGTTGACTCTCCCTAAGGACAGGTCTGTGTGGATGAATAGTATTGGGCTGTGGAGGCTGACCCTACGTAAGGGCAGGTCTGTGTGGATGAATAGTATTGGGCTGAGG
This sequence comes from Oncorhynchus nerka, assembly GCF_034236695.1. Classification (NCBI taxonomy): domain Eukaryota; kingdom Metazoa; phylum Chordata; class Actinopteri; order Salmoniformes; family Salmonidae; genus Oncorhynchus; species Oncorhynchus nerka. Next base: position 23,504,674 of record NC_088409.1, read on the forward strand.
AGGCTGACTCTCTCTAAGGACAGGTCTGTGTGGATGAATAGTATTGGGCTGAGGAGGCTGACTCTCTCTAAGGACAGGTCTGTGTGGATGAATAGTATTGGGCTGAGGAGGCTGACTCTACGTAAGGACAGGTCTGTGTGGATGAATAGTATTGGGCTGAGGAGGCTGACACTCCCTAAGGACAGGTCTGTGTGGATGAATAGTATTGGGCTGAGGAGGCTGACTCTCTCTAAGGACAGGTCTGTGTGGATGAATAGTATTGGGCTGAGGAGGCTGACTCTACGTAAGGACAGGTCTGTGTGGATGAATAGTATTGGGCTGAGGAGGCTGACTCTACGTAAGGACAGGTCTGTGTGGATGAATAGTATTGGGCTGAGGAGGCTGACTCTACGTAAGGACAGGTCTGTGTGGATGAATAGTATTGGGCTGAGGAGGCTGACACTCCCTAAGGACAGGTCTGTGTGGATGAATAGTATTGGGCTGAGGAGGCTGACTCTACGTAAGGACAGGTCTGTGTGGATGAATAGTATTGGGCTGTGGAGGCTGACTCTCTCTAAGGACAGGTCTGTGTGGATGAATAGTATTGGGCTGAGGAGGCTGACTCTCTCTAAGGACAGGTCTGTGTGGATGAATAGTATTGGGCTGAGGAGGCTGACTCTACATAAGGACAGTGTGTGACTGACTGTATGTGAGCAAATGTGTGTGGAGGGACAGAGAGAGTAGGGACTGTTGTACTCTCCAGGGGAAGAGAAAAACAGAGGAGTGAGTTGAAAGAAGACATTGTCTGTGTGTGGAGGGAGAGGAAGAGAGATAGAGACTGAGAACGAGAGAGAGGAAGATAGAGGGAGATGGGGAAGAGGCCGGGTAGATTTGCTGCCTGACTCGGTTGCCAGGGGCTACCTGTGTAACTGTGTGTGTGTTCTCTCCGTGCAGATAAAAAATGCTGCGGCCAACGTTCTGAGGGAGACTTGGCTCATCTACAAACACACCAAACTACAGAAGAAGATTGACCACTCCAGAGTCCGCAAACACCAGAGGAAGTTCCTGCAGGCCATCCACCAGTGAGAGCACACACACATCACATCTCTGACCCCAGCCCTCAATACACTTACATGTATTAACAACCCAGACATATTGTCTAGCCTAGGTCTCTGTGGTTAGTTCCAGGACAGGAAACACTGCATTGTGATTGGTTGACAGGGCTGACCCAGCATCATTATGAGAAACATCCTGATAGACGTGTTTAACTAGCTAGCTTATCCATGATTAATGAAAAACGCCATTGATCATGCAAATAGTGGTTAACCTGTGTTAATTAGTCGTAGAGGTTGGCTAGCTAGTCTGACACCTGTCTAGTCTGACGTGAAAATAGATTAGACAATGATGGGTTTATACCTGCTCTGGAAGCCAAATGGAACTCATGTCCAGTGAATGGTGCTAACTGAAGCTGTTGGACCAGTTGGCTTCTACTGTATGTACTTCCTGGTCTGGTCTATGCTGTCTAATTCTAGAATCGGATGCTATACACCTGCTGCTAACTTAGCTGGGCTAATAACTGTTACCTGGCTGTGACCTAGCAGTTTTCTGGCTTAACTATTTTGTGGATGCATCATCGATGTGTGTGTGTGTGTCACAGTGTGTAAGTGTGTGACACAGTGTATGTGTGTGTTTCTTTGCAGACTGCGTAGTGTGAAGATGGAGCAGAGGAAACTGAGTGATCAGGCCAACACTCTGGTGGACCTCTCAAAGGTGACACACACACACACACACACACACACACACACACACACACACACACACACACACACACACACACACACACACACACACACACACACACACACACACACACACACACACACACACACATCACACACACACACACACATCACACACACACACACACACATCACACACACACGTAGAGCAATGTCAAATGCTGAAATCTGAAATCATACAGGATATTGTTTACCTCTGCCACTGACTGGTGTCTTTGTGTACATGGACACTTCCGGATACAGAAAGCACCTCCTCCAAACAGCTAGGCTGCCCATAACAGTTGAAACGGAGCAGTAGCTCGCAAGTTACTTTGCTTTAGTCTTACTGTACTCAGGCCTGCAATCTGAAGGCCATGTACTGTTAGTCTATGTGCGTGGCAGAGACTGACAAATATCAGTGCTACTAACTTGCACTTATATCCAAAGCTGTTCAAGCATGATACGAGGGGCTGGTATTTAAGAAGCACACAAACACACACACACCCACACAAACATACAAACACACACACAAATACACCACATGCAATACCCTCTGACACACAACTTTGCCCCCCAAATATATCTCAGCATTCCGCTGTTTCCATTCTGACCCATCTGTTTCTGTGGCTTTGCGTCTCCTAGCAACCGGAACAAGTGTTAAAAATGGGATGACAGAGAGAGAAAACGAGAGAAGAGAGGAGAGAGGAAGGGGCGGTATTTCTGTTAATGTGGGGGTGTGAATGCATGAGAGAAAGAAAAAGAGAAAAAAAGAGAAAGAAAGAGAGAGGGTGGTTCAGTGTGTAGGTGGTGTGTGTGTGTCTCTATGGATCAGTGCCTTCTGCCACAAATATTTTCAATCGGCCACTCTTTACCATGGTTACGATGCTCTGATGGCCAATGGAGGGATGTTCTATCTACTTGTACTCTCTCTCTCTCTCCTTTCTTATTCAGCCCTTAACTCTCTCTCTCTCTCCTTTCGTATTCAGCCCTTAACTCTCTCTCTCTCTCTCCTTTCTTATTCAGCCCTTAACTCTCTCTCTCTCTCCTTTCTTATTCAGCCCTTAACTCTCTCTCTCTCTCCTTTCTTATTCAGCCCTTAACTCTCTCTCTCTCTCCTTTCTTATTCAGCCCTTAACTCTCTCTCTCTCTCCTTTCCTATTCAGCCCTTAACTCTCTCTCTCTCCTTTCTTATTCAGCCCTTAACTCTCTCTCTCTCCTTTCTTATTCAGCCCTTAACTCTCTCTCTCTCCTTTCTTATTCAGCCCTTAACTCTCTCTCTCCTTTCTTATTCAGCCCTTAACTCTCTCTCTCTCTCTCTCCTTTCTTATTCAGCCCTTAACTCTCTCTCTCTCTCCTTTCTTATTCAGCCCTTAACTCTCTCTCTCTCTCCTTTCCTATTCAGCCCTTAACTCTCTCTCTCTCCTTTCTTATTCAGCCCTTAACTCCCTCTCTCTCTCATTTCTTATTCAGCCTGGACTCTCGCTCTCTCTCCTTTCCTATTCAGCCCTTAACTCTCTCTCTCTCTCCTTTCTTATTCAGCCTTGACTCTCTCTCTCTCTCCTTTCCTATTCAGCCCTTAACTCTCTCAATTCAATTCAATTCAAGGGCTTTATTGGCATGGGAAACATGTGTTAACATTGCCAAAGCAAGTGAGGTAGATAATATATAAAGTGAAATAAACAATAAAAATTAACAGTAGAAATCACACATACAGAAGTTTCAAAACAATAAAGACATTACAAATGTCATATTATATATATATGTACAGTGTTTTAACAATGTACAAATGGTAAAGGACACAAGATAAAATAAATAAGCATAGATATGGGTTGTATTTACAATGGTGCGTGTTCTTCACTGGTTGCCCTTTTCTCGTGGCAACAGGTCACAAATCTTGCTGCTTTGATGGCACACTGTGGAATTTCACCCAGTAGATATGGGAGTTTTTCAAAATTGGATTTGTTTTCGAATTCTTTGTGGATCTGTGTAATCTGAGGGAAATATGTCTCTCTAATATGGTCATACATTGGGCAGGAGGTTAGGAAGTGCAGCTCAGTTTCCTTCCACCTCATTTTGTGGGCAGTGAGCACATATCATGTCTTCTCTTGAGAGCCATGTCTGCCTACGGCGGCCTTTCTCAATAGCAAGGCTATGCTCGCTGAGTCTGTACATAGTCAAAGCTTTCCTTAATTTTGGGTCAGTCACAGTGGTCAGGTATTCTGCCGCTGTGTACTCTCTGTGTAGGGCCAAATAGCATTCTAGTTTGCTCTGTTTTTTTGTTAATTCTTTCCAATGTGTCAAGTAATTATCTTTTTGTTTTCTCATGATTTGGTTGGGTCTAATTGTGCTGCTGTCCTGGGACTCTGTAGGGTGTGTTTGTGAACAGAGCCCCAGGACCAGCTTGCTTAGGGGACTCTTCTCCAGGTTCATCTCTCTGTAGGTGATGGCTTTGTTGTGGAAGGTTTGGGAATCGCTTCCTTTTAGGTGGTTATAGAATTTAACGGCTCTTTTCTGGATTTTGAAAATTAGTGGGTATCGGCCTAATTCTGCTCTGCATGCATTATTTGGTGTTCTACGTTGTACACGGAGGATATTTTTGCAGAATTCTGCGTGCAGAGTCTCAATTTGGTGTTTGTCCCATTTTGTGAAGTCTTGGTTGGTGAGCGGACCCCAGACCTCACAACCATAAAGGGCAATGGGCTCTATGACTGATTCAAGTATTTTTAGCCAGATCCTAATTGGTATGTTGAAATTTATGTTCCTTTTGATGGCATAGAATGCCCTTCTTGCCTTGTCTCTCAGATCGTTCACAGCTTTGTGGAAGTTACCTGTGGCGCTGATGTTTAGGCCGAGGTATGTATAGTTTTTTGTGTGCTCTAGGGCAACAGTGTCTAGATGGAATTTGTATTTGTGGTCCTGGTGACTGGACCTTTTTTGGAACACCATTATTTTGGTCTTACTGAGATTTACTGTCAGGGCCCAGGTCTGACAGAATCTGTGCATAAGATCTAGGTGCTGCTGTAGGCCCTCCTTGGTTGGTGACAGAAGTACCAGATCATCAGCAAACAGCAGACATTTGACTTCAGATTCTAGTAGGGTGAGGCCGGGTGCTGCAGACTTTTCTAGTGCCCGCGCCAGTTCGTTGATATATATGTTGAAGAGGGTGGGGCTTAAGCTGCATCCCTGTCTAACCCCACGACCCTGTGTGAAGAAATGTGTGTGTTTTTTGCCAATTTTAACCGCACACTTGTTGTTTGTATATATGGATTTTATGATGTCGTATGTTTTACCCCCAAAACCACTTTCCATCAGTTTGTATAGCAGACCCTCATGCCAAATTGAGTCGAAGGCTTTTTTGAAATCAACAAAGCATGAGAAGACTTTGCCTTTGTTTAGGTTTGTTTGGTTGTCAATTAGGTGTGCAGGGTGAATACATGGTCTGTTGTACGGTAATTTGGTAAAAAGCCAATTTGACATTTGCTCAGTACATTGTTTTCATTGAGGAAGTGTACGAGTCTGCTGTTAATGATAATGCAGAGGATTTTCCCAAGGTTACTGTTGACGCATATTCCACGGTAGTTATTGGGGTCAAATTTGTCTCCATTTTTGTGGATTGGGGTGATCAGTCCTTGGTTCCAAATATTGGGGAAGATGCCAGAGCTAAGGATGATGTTAAAGAGTTTTAGTATAGCCAATTGGAATGTGTTGTCTGTATATTTGATCATTTCATTGAGGATACCATCAACACCACAGGCCTTTTTGGGTTGGAGGGTTTTTATTTTGTCCTGTAACTCATTCAATGTAATTGGAGAATCTAGTGGGTTCTGGTAGTCTTTAATAGTTGATTCTAAGATCTGTATTTGATCATGTATATGTTTTTGCTCTTTATTCTTTGTTATAGAGCCAAAAAGATTGGAGAAGTGGTTTACCCATACATCTCCATTTTGGATAGATAATTCTTTGTGTTGTTGTTTGTTTAGTGTTTTCCAATTTTCCCAGAAGTGGTTAGAGTCTATGGATTCTTCAATTACATTGAGCTGATTTCTGACATGCTGTTCCTTCTTTTTCCGTAGTGTATTTCTGTATTGTTTTAGTGATTCACCATAGTGAAGGCGTAGACTCAGGTTTTCCGGGTCTCTATATTTTTGGTTGGACAGGTTTCTCAATTTCTTTCTTAGATTTTTGCATTCTTCATCAAACCATTTGTCATTGTTGTTAATTTTCTTCGGTTTTCTATTTGAGATTTTTAGATTTGATAGGGAGGCTGAGAGGTCAAATATACTGTTAAGATTTTCTACTGCTAAGTTTACACCTTCACTATTACAGTGGAACGTTTTACCCAGGAAATTGTCTAAAGGGGATTGAATTTGTTGTTGCCTAATTGTTTTTTGGTAGGTTTCCAAACTGCATTCCTTCCATCTATAGCATTTCTTAATGTTACTCAGTTCCTTTGGCTTTGATGCCTCATGATTGAGTATTGCTCTGTTTAAGTAGACTGTGATTTTGCTGTGGTCTGATAGGGGTGTCAGTGGGCTGACTGTGAACGCTCTGAGAGACTCTGGGTTGAGGTCAGTGATAAAGTAGTCTACAGTACTACTGCCAAGAGATGAGCTATAGGTGTACCTACCATAGGAGTCCCCTCGAAGCCTACCATTGACTATGTACATACCCAGCGTGCGACAGAGCTGCAGGAGTTGTGACCCGTTTTTGTTGGTTATGTTGTCATAGTTGTGCCTAGGGGGGCATATGTGGGAGGGAATGCTGTCACCTCCAGGCTGGTGTTTGTCCCCCTGTGTGCTGAAGGTGTCAGGTTCTTGTCCGGTTCTGGCATTTAGGTCGCCACAGACTAGTACATGTCCCTGGGCCTGGAAATGATTGATTTCCCCCTCCAGGGTGGAGAAGCTGTCTTCATTAAAATATGGGGATTCTAGTGGGGGATATAGGTAGCACACAGGAGGACATTTTTCTCTGTTAGGATAATTTCCTTTTGAATTTCTAGCCAAATGTAAAATGTTCCTGTTTTGATTAATTTAATGGAGTGAGTTAGGTCTGCTCTATACCAAATTAGCATACCCCCTGAGTCCCTTCCCTGTTTCACACCTGGTAGTTTGGTGGATGGGACTACCAGCTCTCTGTAACCTAGACGGCAACCAGTGGGTCTGTCTCCTCTATACCAGGTTTCTTGCAGGATGACAATGTCTGTATTACCGATTTCTTTGGTGAAGTCCGGGTTTCTGCTCTTCAGGCCAAAGGCAGATGACCTCAGGCCTTGGATATTCCAGGATGATATCTCTCTCTCTCTCCTTTCTTATTCAGCCCTTGACTCTCTCTCTCTCTCTCTCCTTTCTTATTCAGCCTTGACTCTCTCTCTCTCTCTCTCTCTCCTTTCCTATTCAGCCCTTAACTCTCTCTCTCTCTCCTTTCTTATTCAGCCCTTGACTCTCTCTCTTTCTCTCCTTTCTTATTCAGCCTTGACTCTCTCTCTCTCTCGTTTCTTATTCAGCACTGAACTCACTCTCGCTCTCCTTTCTTATTCAGCCCTTAACTCTCTCTCTCTCCTTTCTTATTCAGCACTGAACTCTCTCTCGCTCTCCTTTCTTATTCAGCCTTGACTCTCTCTCTCTCTCCTTTCTTATTCAGCCTTGACTCTCTCTCTCTCTCTCCTTTCTTATTCAGCACTGAACTCTCTCTCGCTCTCCTTTCTTATTCAGCCTTTACCAGATGATAACGCCCACACACAGGGTTCCCTTCCTCACACTCACTCCTCTTCTCTTCTCTCTCTTTCTCATTCCCTTTTTCATGGCTCTCTTACTCAATCCTCCATATCTCTCCAGTGATTGGGTTAATTCTAATTGAAGTCAGTCAATTCAGGAAGTAAACTGAAATTAAAAAATTCAAATCACTTCCTGAATTGAGTGACTTTAATTCAAATTGACCCCAACCCTGCTGATGTCATTGCTAAATGATCTTCCTCTCTTCGTGTGTGTGTGTGTGTGTGTGTGTGTGTGTGTGTGTGTGTGTGTGTGTGTGTGTGTGTGTGTGTGTGTGTGTGTGTTTGTGTGTGTGTACAGATGCAAAGTGTGATGTACGAGCTGATGTCGGAGCTGAACGATCGCAGTGAGGACCTGGAGCGGCAGATGCTGTCTCTGGAAACGCGGGTGGAACAGCTGACCGCCGGCTTCAGTGCCCTGCCTGCCCACCTGTCTGCCACGCTGTCTGCCCAGCACACCACCTTGCTCCACCTGCTCCGAGAGAGGGACTACAGAGGAGGAGGATGGGGAGGTGCAGGTGGAGGAGGGACAGCCCTGGTCCCTGTTGCTCAGCTGGCCCCTGCCCATGCCCTGACCCCAAGCCCAACCCTGGCCCCAGAGCCACAGCAGCCCCCAGAAAGAACCATAGAGGGTAGCACTAGTCCCAATACTAGCACCTCCAGTTGTTGAAGAGAGGAGGAGGAGAGGATGAGAAGTGGAAAGAAGAGGTGAGGGTAGAGGAGGAGATAGATAGCCAGTAGGAATACGGGATGCGGAGGTCAGTCCTAATACTAGCAACTTCAGATGCTGCAGAGAGGAGGGGGAGGGGGGGGGTAACACTAGCTCATCCAGCTGCTAAGGAAAGGAGTAGGGAGGAGGGGTGGGATAGGGGAGGAAAATAGAGGAGTGGGGGAAATGGGAGCGGGCGAGGGAGGGCGAGGGAAAGGATCAGAGATAAAAGGCTGTGAGAGGGAGGGAGGTTGGGAGAGAGAGAAGGTGAGGGATAGGAGAGCCAAGGAAGTGGAGGGAGGTTGGGAGAGAGAGAAGGTGAGAGATAGGAGAGCCAAGGAAGTGGAGGGAGGTTGGGAGAGAGAGAAGGTGAGGGATAGGAGAGCCAAGGAAGTGGAGGGAGGTTGGGAGAGAGAGAAGGTGAGGGATAGGAGAGCCAAGGAAGTGGAGGGAGGTTGGGAGAGAGAGAAGGTGAGGGATAGGAGAGCCAAGGAAGTGGAGTGAGGTTGGGAGAGAGAGAAGGTGAGGGATAGGAGAGCCAAGGAAGTGGAGGGAGGTTGGGAGAGAGAGAAGGTGAGGGATAGGAGAGCCAAGGAAGTGGAGGGAGGTTGGGAGAGAGAGAAGGTGAGGGATAGGAGGGCCAAGGAAGTGGAGGGAGGTTGGGAGAGAGAGAAGGTGAGGGATAGGAGGGCCAAGGAAGTGGAGGGAGGTTGGGAGAGAGAGAAGGAGATGGAAACGGAGAGGGGAGAAAGGGGGATGAAGGGGGAAACAGATAACCAGGACTAATTACAGAGGTTTTTAATGGAATCCAATCTAATGACAGGAAAACGTCTTCCTCTCTTTTTCCATTCGTCCCTCTCTATCCCTCTTTCTCTTCATCTCTTTCTCTCCCTCCATCTCTCGCCCTCTTCCCTCCCATCCCTCCATCAGGAATTATTGACTATGACTTTTTGTCCTTTTGATCCATTTTCTATCTAACTGCTACTTGTGTGGTAACGAGCATCCCTTTAACGAACCATTTAATCAACGACCATAATACATACGAAACACCACACACACACACACACACACACACACACACACACACACACACACACACACACACACACACACACACACACACACACACTCACAGACAGACAGACACAGACAGACAGACACAGACAGACAGACAGACAGACAGACAGACAGACAGACAGACAGACAGACAGACAGACAGACAGACAGACAGACAGACAGACAGACAGACAGACAGACAGACAGACAGACAGACAGACAGACAGACAGACAGACAGACAGACAGACAGACAGACAGACAGACAGACAGACAGACAGACAGACAGACACACACACACACACACACACACACACACCACACCACACACACACACACCACACACACACCACACACACACACTCTCCATGTAGTATGCCTACCTTTTAACACACACACCATGGCAACATAAACACGCTACAACAAAATACACAGCAAACACACACACACTCACAAAATAGCACACAATATCGCGCAGCATACTATAGTAGACTATAAAACACTATAGTACAGCCTATACTATAGCCTATTACTGCCAAGCAGACAATGCACTAAGTCCAACTGAAAAGAACATACTGCCAGGCATTTATTACTTGACGCAGAGCATAGACACGGTCCAAGGAAACACTACTGCCATATTTCCTTATGCACACATGTTCCCAAAACTCTGTTTTAATGAATGTATGCTGTACATTTCAAACCACAAGCACACCGTTTGCACAGGGGCACAGATATGCCTAAACCCACACACACATGCTGAACCACATCCACATGCAGACACACACACAGACACATACACGCTGAACCACATCCACATGTGGACACACACACACAGACACATACACGCTGAACCACATCCACATGTGGACACACACACACACACAGACACATACACGCTGAACCACATCCACATGTGGACACACACACACAGACACATACACGCTGAACCACATCCACATGTGGACACACACACACAGACACATACACGCTGAACCACATCCACATGCGGACACACACACACACACACACATACACGCTGAACCACATCCACATGCGGACACACACACACAATCTACCAAAGTGCTCTCTCTCAAATGGACTACAAAAGAGAGGCAGAAGAGGATGTCACTGGGGAGATGGGAAGAGGAGTTTCAGATTTCCTGACAATGTTTTTCAAGGAACATTGGATTTGGACTAGTACTAGTGCTTTGTGGACGGCACTTTTCACTGTGCTCAATGGACTGCCATAGACAGGAAATGAAGGAATATTAACCAGACAAAGGATACAGGCCATGGCAAGAGAGAAACGGTTGCTTACAAAACTTAACCCTATAGAGGGAGAGACTATATATCTGAGAGAATAATTATTATGATGTGATGGAATAAGATATTATTTTTCTTCTGTAAGCCCTTTCTACAGAGACCCTTTTGAAAACTGTCTTATAGTGACATTCTGTGGCCGGAATAGTGAATTACACCCGCTTGGAATATTGTACTGTACAGTAAGTATACTGTTACTGAAATCTACATAGCTTTGTATTGCTCAGTCTTTTCTACCATTACGATTTAACGGTTATAGCTAATATCTACTATTATTATACTATAGTATTCTTCTCATTCGTCCTGACAATTATGATAAATGTATTAATAATCAACTTTAATAATAATAAATAATGGACAAGGGAGGTGCGTTTGAGGGTGAAATGATTTTGTAATTTTATTTTATCAGAGATAATTAATAAAGTATATATCTATATAACATCACTGAGTTATTGGGTGGATTTTGGCTCGACTGTTCTTTCTTCTTTGGAATCATTACAGTTTACCTGCAGTATAAAAACTACTCTGCCTGTAGAAACCTGTCCTGATCCGAAAGGTTGCTTGATCAAATCCCCACCTGTCGTTCTGCCCCTGAGCAAGGCAGTTAACCCACTGTTCCCCGGGCGCCGAAGACGTGGATGTCCATTAAGGCATCCCTCCGCACCTCTCTGATTCAGAGGGGTTGGGTTAAATGTGGAAGACACATTTCAGTTGTATACATTCAGTTGTACAACTGACTAGGTATCCCCCTGTCCTTTTCCTATGTTAGAATATCTGATTTTATGACCTACATGCTAAAATGTGTTTTCTTTCCCCAGTCCAATCTACACCTCACATTGTTGTTCAAATGGCCATCTGCACTTGTTACATACATTTGACATAAATGAATGATATACTCATTGATTCTTGAAGAATATAACTTAGAAATGCTTATGTTACAATAGTTATATTTGATTTGTTTTTAGTCTCATCCTTCAGCTCCACTCAACCCCTCCCATCTCATCTATCTCTGAACACCATCCAGTCCCATCCTTCAGCTCCACTCAACCCCTCCCATCTCATCTATCTCTGAACACCATCCAGTCCCATCCTTCAGCTCCACTCAACCCCTCCCATCTCATCTATCTCTGAACACCATCCAGTCCCATCCTTCAGCTCCACTCAACCCCTCCCATCTCATCTATCTCTGAACACCATCCAGTCCCATCCTTCAGCTCCACTCAACCCCTCCCATCTCATCTATCTCTGAACACCATCCAGTCCCATCCTTCAGCTCCACTCAACCCCTCCCATCTCATCTATCTCTGAACACCATCCAGTCCCATCCTTCATCTCCACTCAACCCCTCCCATCTCATCTATCTCTGAACACCATCCAGTCCCATCCTTCAGCTCCACTCAACCCCTCCCATCTCATCTATCTCTGAACACCATCCAGTCCCATCCTTCAGCTCCACTCAACCCCTCCCATCTCATCTATCTCTGAACACCATCCAGTCCCATCCTTCATCTCCACCATCAACCCCTCCCATCTCATCTATCTCTGAACACCATCCAGTCCCATCCTTCAGCTCCACTCAACCCCTCCCATCTCATCTATCTCTGAACACCATCCAGTCCCATCCTTCAGCTCCACTCAACCCCTCCCATCTCATCTATCTCTGAACACCATCCAGTCCCATCCTTCAGCTCCACTCAACCCCTCCCATCTCATCTATCTCTGAACACCATCCAGTCCCATCCTTCAGCTCCACTCAACCCCTCCCATCTCATCTATCTCTGAACACCATCCAGTCCCATCCTTCAGCTCCACTCAACCCTCCCATCTCATCTATCTCTGAACACCATCCAGTCCCATCCTTCAGCTCCACTCAACCCCTCCCATCTCATCTATCTCTGAACACCATCCAGTCCCATCCTTCAGCTCCACTCAACCCCTCCCATCTCATCTATCTCTGAACACCATCCAGTCCCATCCTTCAGCTCCACTCAACCCCTCCCATCTCATCTATCTCTGAACACCATCCAGTCCCATCCTTCAGCTCCACATCTCATCTACCCACCATCCCCATCTCATCTATCTCTCTCATCTATCTCTGAACACCATCCAGTCCCATCCTTCAGCTCCACTCAACCCCTCCCATCTCATCTATCTCTGAACACCATCCAGTCCCATCCTTCAGCTCCACTCAACCCCTCCCATCTCATCTATCTCTGAACACCATCCAGTCCCATCCTTCAGCTCCACTCAACCCCTCCCATCTCATCTATCTCTGAACACCATCCAGTCCCATCCTTCAGCTCCACTCAACCCCTCCCATCTCATCTATCTCTGAACACCATCCAGTCCCATCCTTCATCTCCACTCAACCCCTCCCATCTCATCTATCTCTGAACACCATCCAGTCCCATCCTTCAGCTCCACTCAACCCCTCCCATCTCATCTATCTCTGAACACCATCCAGTCCCATCCTTCATCCACTCAACCCCTCCCATCTCATCTATCTCTGAACACCATCCAGTCCCATCCTTCAGCTCCACTCAACCCCTCCCATCTCATCTATCTCTGAACACCATCCAGTCCCATCCTTCAGCTCCACTCAACCCCTCCCATCTCATCTATCTCTGAACACCATCCAGTCCCATCCTTCAGCTCCACTCAACCCCTCCCATCTCATCTATCTCTGAACACCATCCAGTCCCATCCTTCAGCTCCACCCATCCTCAACCCCTCCCATCTCATCTATCTCTGAACACCATCCAGTCCCATCCTTCAGCTCCACTCAACCCCTCCCATCTCATCTATCTCTGAACACCATCCAGTCCCATCCTTCAGCTCCACTCAACCCCTCCCATCTCATCTATCTCTGAACACCATCCAGTCCCATCCTTCAGCTCCACTCAACCCCTCCCATCTCATCTATCTCTGAACACCATCCAGTCCCATCCTTCAGCTCCACTCAACCCCTCCCATCTCATCTATCTCTGAACACCATCCAGTCCCATCCTTCAGCTCCACTCAACCCCTCCCATCTCATCTATCTCTGAACACCATCCAGTCCCATCCTTCATCTCCACTCAACCCCTCCCATCTCATCTATCTCTGAACACCATCCAGTCCCATCCTTCATCTCCACTCAACCCCTCCCATCTCATCTATCTCTGAACACCATCCAGTCCCATCCTTCAGCTCCACTCAACCCCTCCCATCTCATCTATCTCTGAACACCATCCAGTCCCATCCTTCAGCTCCACTCAACCCCTCCCATCTCATCTATCTCTGAACACCATCCAGTCCCATCCTTCAGCTCCACTCAACCCCTCCCATCTCATCTATCTCTGAACACCATCCAGTCCCATCCTTCATCTCCACTCAACCCCTCCCATCTCATCTATCTCTGAACACCATCCAGTCCCATCCTTCATCTCCACTCAACCCCTCCCATCTCATCTATCTCTGAACACCATCCAGTCCCATCCTTCATCTCCACTCAACCCCTCCCATCTCATCTATCTCTGAACACCATCCAGTCCCATCCTTCAGCTCCACTCAACCCCTCCCATCTCATCTATCTCTGAACACCATCCAGTCCCATCCTTCAGCTCCACTCAACCCCTCCCATCTCATCTATCTCTGAACACCATCCAGTCCCATCCTTCAGCTCCACTCAACCCCTCCCATCTCATCTATCTCTGAACACCATCCAGTCCCATCCTTCAGCCCCTCCCATCTCATCTATCTCTGAACACCATCCAGTCCCATCCAGCTCCACTCAACCCCTCCCATCTCATCTATCTCTGAACACCATCCAGTCCCATCCTTCATCTCCACTCAACCCCTCCCATCTCATCTATCTCTGAACACATCCAGTCCCATCCTTCAGCTCCACTCAACCCCTCCCATCTCATCTATCTCTGAACACCATCCAGTCCCATCCTTCAGCTCCACTCAACCCCTCCCATCTCATCTATCTCTGAACACCATCCAGTCCCATCCTTCAGCTCCACTCAACCCCTCCCATCTCATCTATCTCTGAACACCATCCAGTCCCATCCTTCAGCTCCACTCAACCCCTCCCATCTCATCTATCTCTGAACACCATCCAGTCCCATCCTTCAGCTCCACTCAACCCCTCCCATCTCATCTATCTCTGAACACCATCCAGTCCCATCCTTCAGCTCCACTCAACCCCTCCCATCTCATCTATCTCTGAACACCATCCAGTCCCATCCTTCAGCTCCACTCAACCCCTCCCATCTCATCTATCTCTGAACACCATCCAGTCCCATCCTTCAGCTCCACTCAACCCCTCCCATCTCATCTATCTCTGAACACCATCCAGTCCCATCCTTCATCTCCACTCAACCCCTCCCATCTCATCTATCTCTGAACACCATCCAGTCCCATCCTTCAGCTCCACTCAACCCCTCCCATCTCATCTATCTCTGAACACCATCCAGTCCCATCCTTCATCTCCACTCAACCCCTCCCATCTCATCTATCTCTGAACACCATCCAGTCCCATCCTTCATCTCCACTCAACCCCTCCCATCTCATCTATCTCTGAACACCATCCAGTCCCATCCTTCAGCTCCACACCAACCCCTCCCATCCAGTCCCATCCTTCAGCTCCACTCAACCCCTCCCATCTCATCTATCTCTGAACACCATCCAGTCCCATCCTTCATCTCCACTCAACCCCTCCCATCTCATCTATCTCTGAACACCATCCAGTCCCATCCTTCAGCTCCACTCAACCCCTCCCATCTCATCTATCTCTGAACACCATCCAGTCCCATCCTTCAGCTCCACTCAACCCCTCCCATCTCATCTATCTCTGAACACCATCCAGTCCCATCCTTCATCTCCACTCAACCCCTCCCATCTCATCTATCTCTGAACACCATCCAGTCCCATCCTTCATCTCCACTCAACCCCTCCCATCTCATCTATCTCTGAACACCATCCAGTCCCATCCTTCAGCTCCACTCAACCCCTCCCATCTCATCTATCTCTGAACACCATCCAGTCCCATCCTTCAGCTCCACTCAACCCCTCCCATCTCATCTATCTCTGAACACCATCCAGTCCCATCCTTCATCTCCACTCAACCCCTCCCATCTCATCTATCTCTGAACACCATCCAGTCCCATCCTTCAGCTCCACTCAACCCCTCCCATCTCATCTATCTCTGAACACCATCCAGTCCCATCCTTCAGCTCCACTCAACCCCTCCCATCTCATCTATCTCTGAACACCATCCAGTCCCATCCTTCAGCTCCACTCAACCCCTCCCATCTCATCTATCTCTGAACACCATCCAGTCCCATCCTTCAGCTCCACTCAACCCCTCCCATCTCATCTATCTCTGAACACCATCCAGTCCCATCCTTCATCTCCACTCAACCCCTCCCATCTCATCTATCTCTGAACACCATCCAGTCCCATCCTTCAGCTCCACTCAACCCCTCCCATCTCATCTATCTCTGAACACCATCCAGTCCCATCCTTCAGCTCCACTCAACCCCTCCCATCTCATCTATCTCTGAACACCATCCAGTCCCATCCTTCAGCTCCACTCAACCCCTCCCATCTCATCTATCTCTGAACACCATCCAGTCCCATCCTTCAGCTCCACTCAACCCCTCCCATCTCATCTATCTCTGAACACCATCCAGTCCCATCCTTCAGCTCCACTCAACCCCTCCCATCTCATCTATCTCTGAACACCATCCAGTCCCATCCTTCATCTCCACTCAACCCCTCCCATCTCATCTATCTCTGAACACCATCCAGTCCCATCCTTCATCTCCACTCAACCCCTCCCATCTCATCTATCTCTGAACACCATCCAGTCCCATCCTTCAGCTCCACTCAACCCCTCCCATCTCATCTATCTCTGAACACCATCCAGTCCCATCCTTCAGCTCCACTCAACCCCTCCCATCTCATCTATCTCTGAACACCATCCAGTCCCATCCTTCAGCTCCACTCAACCCCTCCCATCTCATCTATCTCTGAACACCATCCAGTCCCATCCTTCAGCTCCACTCAACCCCTCCCATCTCATCTATCTCTGAACACCATCCAGTCCCATCCTTCATCCTTCCCATCTCATCTATCTCTGAACACCATCCAGTCCCATCCTTCATCTCCACTCCCCTCCCATCTCATCTATCTCTGAACACCATCCAGTCCCATCCTTCAGCCACTCCCCTCCCATCATCTATCCTGAACACCATCCAGTCCCATCCTTCAGCTCCACTATCCCATCTCATCTATCTCTGAACACCATCCAGTCCCATCCTTCAGCTCCACTCAACCCCTCCCATCTCATCTATCTCTGAACACCATCCAGTCCCATCCTTCAGCTCCACTCAACCCCTCCCATCTCATCTATCTCTGAACACCATCCAGTCCCATCCTTCAGCTCCACTCAACCCCTCCCATCTCATCTATCTCTGAACACCATCCAGTCCCATCCTTCAGCTCCACTCAACCCCTCCCATCTCATCTATCTCTGAACACCATCCAGTCTCATCCTTCATCTCCACTCAACCCCTCCCATCTCATCTATCTCTGAACACCATCCAGTCCCATCCTTCATCTCCACTCAACCCCTCCCATCTCATCTATCTCTGAACACCATCCAGTCCCATCCTTCATCTCCACTCAACCCCTCCCATCTCATCTATCTCTGAACACCATCCAGTCCCATCCTTCAGCTCCACTCAACCCCTCCCATCTCATCTATCTCTGAACACCATCCAGTCCCATCCTTCAGCTCCACTCAACCCCTCCCATCTCATCTATCTCTGAACACCATCCAGTCCCATCCTTCAGCTCCACTCAACCCCTCCCATCTCATCTATCTCTGAACACCATCCAGTCCCATCCTTCATCTCCACTCAACCCCTCCCATCTCATCTATCTCTGAACACCATCCAGTCCCATCCTTCAGCTCCACTCAACCCCTCCCATCTCATCTATCTCTGAACACCATCCAGTCCCATCCTTCATCTCCACTCAACCCCTCCCATCTCATCTATCTCTGAACACCATCCAGTCCCATCCTTCATCTCCACTCAACCCCTCCCATCTCATCTATCTCTGAACACCATCCAGTCCCATCCTTCATCTCCACTCAACCCCTCCCATCTCATCTATCTCTGAACACCATCCAGTCCCATCCTTCATCTCCACTCAACCCCTCCCATCTCATCTATCTCTGAACACCATCCAGTCCCATCCTTCAGCTCCACTCAACCCCTCCCATCTCATCTATCTCTGAACACCATCCAGTCCCATCCTTCAGCTCCACTCAACCCCTCCCATCTCATCTATCTCTGAACACCATCCAGTCCCATCCTTCAGCTCCACTCAACCCCTCCCATCTCATCTATCTCTGAACACCATCCAGTCCCATCCTTCAGATGACTCCACTCAACCCCTCCCATCTCATCTATCTCTGAACACCATCCAGTCCCATCCTTCAGCTCCACTCAACCCCTCCCATCTCATCTATCTCTGAACACCATCCAGTCCCATCCTTCATCTCCACTCAACCCCTCCCATCTCATCTATCTCTGAACACCATCCAGTCCCATCCTTCAGCTCCACTCAACCCCTCCCATCTCATCTATCTCTGAACACCATCCAGTCCCATCCTTCAGCTCCACTCAACCCCTCCCATCTCATCTATCTCTGAACACCATCCAGTCCCATCCTTCAGCTCCACTCAACCCCTCCCATCTCATCTATCTCTGAACACCATCCAGTCCCATCCTTCAGCTCCACTCAACCCCTCCCATCTCATCTATCTCTGAACACCATCCAGTCCCATCCTTCAGCTCCACTCAACCCCTCCCATCTCATCTATCTCTGAACACCATCCAGTCTCATCCTTCATCTCCACTCAACCCCTCCCATCTCATCTATCTCTGAACACCATCCAGTCCCATCCTTCATCTCCACTCAACCCCTCCCATCTCATCTATCTCTGAACACCATCCAGTCCCATCCTTCATCTCCACTCAACCCCTCCCATCTCATCTATCTCTGAACACCATCCAGTCCCATCCTTCAGCTCCACTCAACCCCTCCCATCTCATCTATCTCTGAACACCATCCAGTTTTGATTTCTATTTGCCATATATTTGTTTGTATAGTATGTATAATCTGGAAGTAGAAGCCTGAGTGTTGTTGTCCATTAGTTTACTCCAATGTATAAATTCCTCATGAGCTTAGTTCAACTGTCACCCCATTAGAACCCAAAATATAAACCTGTTTGACTAAAATGTTTGTAAACATTGTAAATGTAAACAAACACTGTATAGCCTCAAAACATGGTTAAAACGATCATGTTGATCTTATGGATGATCACTGCTTGCATCCAAAGCTGTGTCTGTGAATTTGAGTGGTTACATTTCTTCAGGCCCATATCTCAGCTTTTTACCAAAACAGAGGCGGGTCATCTGCTTTGTTATTGTTTTAATCGCAGATTGGCACTTTAAAGAATCTAGTTGCAGCTGCATAAGGAGTGTTTGAAGACGTGTTATGGTGCGAAATTCTATTTGTTCCTTGGAGATACAAAATGTACTGTATATCAAAGTTTAATAATTTAATGTTAGATAAAACAAATGTAGCCTGTATGTCCAAATAATTATTTTGGACCCCAAGAAGAGTATATATTTTTTTAATAAAAAAAAAAAATCCCCCTTTTTCTCCCTAATTTCATGGTATCCAATTGTTAGTAGTTATTATCTTGTCTCATCGCTACAACTCCTGTACGGGCTCGGGAGAGACGAAGGTCGAAAGCCATGCGTCCTCTGAAACACAACCCAACCAAGCCGCACTGCTTCTTAACACAGCGCGCATCCAACCCGGAAGCCAGCCGCACCAATGTGTCGGAGGAAACACCGTGCACCTGGCAACCTTGGTTAGCGCGCACTGCGCCCGGCCCACCACAGGAGTCGCTAGTGCGCACCCGGACGACTGGGCGACACACAAGAAGAGTAGAGTTGGTTGTGGAATGTTCAAGACTGTAAACACATGAGTCCCTGTTCTGTCACTAGCTCGTCATGAACGCGCTGCTTTGTTTTTGGCAGCTCAGATCAAAAATCAACAATGATAGTGACGCGTTGCTGTCTACCAACATTTTGCAATATTGTTTCGTTTAATGGCTTTTTAGTTGCTGTTTTTGTCTCATTAATTCGTTTATTTAGAAATGACAAGTCACTGATGAACATATATAGTTTTTTATTACTTGTTAGCTAGCAATGGCTATTGAAACCTCTAAGTTTAGCTAGTTAACGTTAGCTAGCGTTAACAGTCCAACATAAACCATTTTTTTTGCTTAAAAAATGAAACCGCTCTAACGTCAGTTTAAGTGTTTTGATCGCAATTGTTGAGACCTCAACATGTATTCACAATAATGGCTTTTTAAACTCTGAAGTATTATGTAAATGATTGATTTTTAGTGTAACTATTATTGCTTTGAGTCAGTCGACAAGGCTGAATGTTCCCAAGTTACTTTTGCCCAGATCAAATCATAATCATGTCAACTTCACGTTGACAGCAGAGAAGGGATGCTATAAATGGTGAGTGGCAGTGAATGATGAAATTAATGTTTCTATTCAGATTGTCAAGTTGATGTGGTGGTGCTGAAAAAGCAGAAGATGTATCAAATTAAATATTAGTCATAATGCCAAGTGGGTGTGGACAGAACGCCACTTAGTTATCTGTGTGTGATATTTTCAGGGTGTCCTCCCGACCCCAAGCAGTCGTTGTTTGGCCCCTCTCTCCTTCCATCCCTCCATCCATCCTCCCTCCATCAGCCTGTAGCCAGCAGGTTCTAGTGTCCGCCCGGCCCCTGTCCGCTCCACTGGACACTAACCGAGGGGCCAGCATCATACGAGGACAGGACTCTGGTGAGGGGAGTGTGTGTGCAGCAGAACGGAGAGAGGCAGGGGTGTGGAGGGTGTAACTAAACAGCCCTCATCATCTTTCAGTGACTGGCCATACCCTGCGCTGTGATGTCATTGTTGACCGGATCAAGCAGATTCAGGTTGTCACGACGACGCGTCAACTGTTCACCGAGGACCCACCCCTCGTGCTCTCCGTCATGGCACTGGACTCAGGAGGTACTCGTCTTATCATTGACATATCACCCACCCCACACATTTAACTCTGAGGACTAAAGGCTGTCAATATGTAGACACGGTGTTGTTCTTCCTTTCATCCCTCCATAAGACTGAGCATGGGCCCACTGATGTTCCTTCGAGAGCTGAGCTTAAATGCCCCACACATCCAAATGTACCACAGGCTCACAGAGGGAACAACTCAAACCCAAAGGGTTAAATGGAAACTCTGGTTTATTGGTGACAGTTTTCAGCTGCCAGGCCTAGTTCAAAACGAACCTGTCTATTATCCACATTCAGCCCCAGAAGTTCACTTTTCTCTTTATTCTCTTGGCTTAGACAGACAGACAGACAGACAGACAGACAGACAGACAGACAGACAGACAGACAGACAGACAGACAGACAGACAGACAGACAGACATACAGACAGACAGACAGACAGACAGACAGACAGACAGACAGACAGTTGTGCTAAAGAACCTGGATCCTGGATCTGTGTGTTTACTGCTCCCTTCTGGCACCAGGAGTCTCTCTGCCTGAGGATGTCATTCCTCTCTCTCTCTCGTTCTCTCGCTCTCTCGCTCTCTCGCTCTCTCTCTCTCTCTCTCTCTCTCTCTCTCTCTCTCTCTCTCAGGCAACACATTCAGTAGTCTGGCAGGTCTACAGTTTGAGTGGAGGCTAGTAAAGGACACAGAGACAGCAGAGATTGTTAGGTGAGAGAGATGGAGAAAGAGGGAAATAATGGCAAAGGAAGGTGAAAGATGAAAGAAACATACAGTCAACTGAAAACGTTATGTACAGCGCATTGAGAAAATATTCAGACCCCTTGACTTTTTCCACATTTTGTTACGTTACACCCTTATTCTAAAATTGATTAAACAAACATTTTCCTCATCAATCTACACACAATACCCCATAATGTCAAAATAAAAACAGGTTTTCAGAATAAAAATGTAAGAAATAAATACCTTATTTACATAAGCATTCACACCCTGTTTCCATTGATCATCCTTGAGATGTTTCGACAACTTGATTGGAGTCCACCTGTGGTAAATTGAATTAATTGGACATGATTTGGAAAGGCACACACCTGTCGATATAAGGTCTCATAGTTGACAGTGCATGTCAGAGCAAAAACCAAGCCATGAGGTCAAAGGAATTGTTCGTAGAGCTCCAAGACAGGATTGTGTCGAGGCACAGATCTGGGGAAGGGTACCAAAAAATGTCTATAGCATTGAATATCCCCAAGAATACAGTGGCCTCCATCATTCTTAAATGGAAGACGTTTGGAGCCACCAAGACTTCCTAAAGCTGGCCGCCCGGCCACACAGCAATTGTTCCTCTGTGGAGATGGAAGAACCTTCCAGAAGGACAACAATCTCTGCAGCACTCCACCAATCAGGAATTAATGGTGGAGCGGCCAGACGGAAGCCACTCTTCAATAAAAGGAACATAACATCCCCAAAAGGCACCTAAAGGTCTCTCAGACCATGAGAAGCAAGATTCTCTGGCCTGATGAAACCAAGATTGAACTGTTTGGCCTGAATGCCAAGTGTCACGTCTGGAGGAAACCTGGCACCATCCCTAAGGTGAAGCATGGTGGTGGCACATCATGCTGTGTGGATGTTTTTCAGTGGTAAGGACTGGGAGACTAGTCAAGATCGTGGGACAGATGAATGGAGCAAAGTACAGCAAGAACTTGATGAAAACCTGCTCCAGGGCGCTCAGGACCTCAGACTGGGGTGAAGGTTCACCTTCCAACAGGACGACTCTAAGCACACAGCCAAGACAATGTACTTACGAGTGGCTTACGAGTCTTTTAATGTCTTTGAGTGGGCCAGACAGAGCCCAGACTTGAACCCAATCGAACATCTCTGAAGAGACCTGAAAATAGCTATGCAGCGACATTCCCCATCCATCCTGACAGAGCTTGAGAGGATCTGCAGAGAAGAATGGGAGAAACTCCCCAAATACAGGTGTGACAAGCTTGTAGCGTCATACCCAAGAAGACTCGAGGCTGTAATTGCTACCAAAGGTGTTTCAACAAAGTACTGAGAAAAGGGTCTGAATACTTATGTAAATGTGATATTTCAGTTTTTTATTTGTAATAAATTAATACAAATTCTAAAAACCTGTTTTTGCTCTGTCATTATGGGGTATTGTGTGTAGATTGATGATGGGAAAAAATAATTTATTCAATTTTAGAATAAGGCAGTCACGTAACAAAATGTGGAAAAAGTAAAAGGGTCTGAATACTTTCTGAATGCACTGTATATACTGTATGTTGTGTAAGTTTGTGCGTTTCTCAGAGGCGGGCTACTCCCCGCCCCATCACATCAGAAAGGGGACAGTGTGTTGCTGGAGGGGGTCCGTAGCGGTGTGGTACGGGTCAGGGCCTCCCTCTCACACCCAGACTACAAGGTAAGGAGGATGGAGGGATGGATGATGGATAAATACATTTATGGAAGCACCTGGAATAATGGATGATTGGATGGGGCAATAGATTATGGATGAAGATCGATGGATTAGTTTATGTGTAAGAATAGTTTGTGCTGGTTTTTACCTGTCTCACCTTTAGATGAGTCCCTAATGTAGACAGTAGTGTAGTCTGTCAGATCTAATGTAGACAGTAGTGTAGTCTGTCAGATCTAATGTAGACAGTAGTGTAGTCTTCTTTAGCCTTTAGGTGTGTCCCTAATGTAGACAGTAGTGTAGTCTTTCTTTACAGAGCCTTTAGATGAGTCCCTAATGTAGACAGTAGTGTAGTCTGTCAGATCTAATGTAGACAGTAGTGTAGTCTGTCAGGTCTTTACAGAGCCTTTAGGTGAGTCCCTAATGTAGACAGTAGTGTAGTCTGTCAGATCTAATGTAGACAGTAGTGTAGTCTGTCAGGTCTTTACAGAGCCTTTAGGTGAGTCCCTAATGTAGACAGTAGTGTAGTCTGTCAGATCTAATGTAGACAGTAGTGTAGTCTGTCAGGTCTTTACAGAGCCTTTAGGTGTGTCCCTAATGTAGACAGTAGTGTAGTCGGTCAGATCTTTACAGAACCTTTAGAGCCTTTAGAGTCCCTAATGTAGACAGTAGTGTCTGTCAGTCTAATGTAGTCAGATCTAATGTAGACAGTAGTGTAGTCTGTCAGATCTAATGTAGACAGTAGTGTAGTCTGTCAGGTCTTTACAGAGCCTTTAGGTGAGTCCCTAATGTAGACAGTAGTGTAGTCTGTCAGATCTAATGTAGACAGTAGTGTAGTCTGTCAGGTCTTTACAGAGCCTTTAGGTGTGTCCCTAATGTAGACAGTAGTGTAGTCTGTCAGATCTTTACAGAGCCTTTAGGTGAGTCCCTAATGTAGACAGTAGTGTAGTCTGTCAGGTCTTTACAGAACCTTTAGATGAGTCCCTAATGTAGACAGTAGTGTAGTCTGTCAGATCTAATGTAGACAGTAGTGTAGTCTGTCAGATCTAATGTAGACAGTAGTGTAGTCTGTCAGATCAAATGTAGACAGTAGTGTAGTCTGTCAGATCTTTACAGAACCTTTAGATGAGTCCCTAATGTAGACAGTAGTGTAGTCTGTCAGATCTAATGTAGACAGTGGTGTAGTCTGTCAGATCTAATGTAGACAGTAGTGTTGTCGGTCAGATCTTTACAGATCCTTTAGATGAGTCCCTAATGTAGACAGTAGTGTAGTCTGTCAGGTCTTTACAGAGCCTTTAGGTGTGTCCCTAATGTAGACAGTAGTGTAGTCTGTCAGATCTAATGTAGACAGTAGTGTAGTCTGTCAGATCTAATGTAGACAGTAGTGTAGTCTGTCAGATCTAATGTAGACAGTAGTGTAGTCTGTCAGATCTAATGTAGACAGTAGTGTAGTCTGTCAGGTCTTTACAGAGCCTTTAGGTGTGTCCCTAATGTAGACAGTAGTGTAGTCTGTCAGATCTAATGTAGACAGTAGTGTAGTCTGTCAGATCTAATGTAGACAGTAGTGTAGTCTGTCAGATCTAATGTAGACAGTAGTGTAGTCTGTCAGGTCTTTACAGAGCCTTAATGTAGGTAGTGTAGTCTGTCCTTTACAGAGCCTTTAGGTGTGTCCCTAATGTAGACAGTAGTGTAGTCTCTCAAATATTTACAGAGCCTTTAGGTGTGTCCCTAATGTAGACAGTAGTGTAGTCTGTCAGGTCTTTACAGAGCCTTTAGGTGTGTCCCTAATGTAGACAGTAGTGTAGTCTGTCAGATCTTTACAGAACCTTTAGATGAGTCCCTAATGTAGACAGTAGTGTAGTCTGTCAGATCTAATGTAGACAGTAGTGTAGTCTGTCAGGTCTTTACAGAGCCTTTAGGTGTGTCCCTAATGTAGACAGTAGTGTAGTCTGTCAGATCTAATGTAGACAGTAGTGTAGTCTGTCAGATCTAATGTAGACAGTAGTGTAGTCTGTCAGATCTAATGTAGACAGTAGTGTAGTCTGTCAGGTCTTTACAGAGCCTTTAGGTGTGTCCCTAATGTAGACAGTAGTGTAGTCTCTCAAATCTTTACAGAGCCTTTAGGTGTGTCCCTAATGTAGACAGTAGTGTAGTCTGTCAGGTCTTTACAGAGCCTTTAGGTGTGTCCCTAATGTAGACAGTAGTGTAGTCTGTCAGATCTTTACAGAACCTTTAGATGAGTCCCTAATGTAGACAGTAGTGTAGTCTGTCAGATCTAATGTAGACAGTAGTGTAGTCTGTCAGATCTAATGTAGACAGTAGTGTAGTCTAGGTCTTTACAGAGCCTTTAGGTGAGTCCCTAATGTAGACAGTAGTGTAGTCTGTCAGGTCTTTACAGAACCTTTAGATGAGTCCCTAATGTAGACAGTAGTGTAGTCTGTCAGGTCTTTACAGAGCCTTTAGGTGAGTCCCTAATGTAGACAGTAGTGTAGTCTGGCAGGTCTTTACAGAACCTTTAGATGAGTCCCTAATGTAGACAGCAGTGTAGTCTGTCAGATCTAATGTAGACAGTAGTGTAGTCTAGGTCTTTACAGAGCCTTTAGGTGTGTCCCTAATGTAGACAGTAGTGTAGTCTGTCAGATCTAATGTAGACAGTAGTGTAGTCTAGGTCTTTACAGAGCCTTTAGATGAGTCCCTAATGTAGACAGTAGTGTAGTCTGTCAGATCTAATGTAGACAGTAGTGTAGTCTGTCGGATCTTTACAGAGCCTTTATGTGAGTCCCTAATGTAGACAGTAGTGTGGTCTGTCAGATCTAATGTAGACAGTAGTGTAGTCTGTCAGATCTAATGTAGACAGTAGTGTAGTCTGTCAGATCTTTACAGAACCTTTAGATGAGTCCCTAATGTAGACAGTAGTGTAGTCTGTCAGATCTAAGGTAGACAGTAGTGTAGTCTGTCAGATCTAAGGTAGACAGTAGTGTAGTCTGTCAGGTCTTTACAGAGCCTTTAGGTGAGTCCCTAATGTAGACAGTAGTGTAGTCGGTCAGATCTTTACAGAACCTTTAGATGAGTCCCTAATGTAGACATTAGTGTAGTCTGTCAGATCTAATGTAGACAGTAGTGTAGTCTGTCAGGTCTTTACAGAGCCTTTAGGTGTGTCCCTAATGTAGACAGTAGTGTAGTCGGTCAGATCTTTACAGAACCTTTAGATGAGTCCCTAATGTAGACAGTAGTGTAGTCTGTCAGATCTAATGTAGACAGTAGTGTAGTCTGTCAGATCTAATGTAGACAGTAGTGTAGTCTGTCAGGTCTTTACAGAGCCTTTAGGTGTGTCCCTAATGTAGACAGTAGTGTAGTCTGTCAGATCTTTACAGAACCTTTAGATGAGTCCCTAATGTAGACAGTAGTGTAGTCTGTCAGATCTAATGTAGACAGTAGTGTAGTCTGTCAGGTCTTTACAGAGCCTTTAGGTGTGTCCCTAATGTAGACAGTAGTGTAGTCTGTCAGATCTTTACAGAGCCTTTAGGTGTGTCCCTAATGTAGACAGTAGTGTAGTCTGTCAGATCTAATGTAGACAGTAGTGTAGTCTGTCAGATCAAATGTAGACAGTAGTGTAGTCTGTCAGATCAAATGTAGACAGTAGTGTAGTCTGTCAGGTCTTTACAGAGCCTTTAGGTGTGTCCCTAATGTAGACAGTAGTGTAGTCTGTCAGATCTAATGTAGACAGTAGTGTAGTCTGTCAGATCAAATGTAGACAGTAGTGTAGTCTGTCAGATCTTTACAGAACCTTTAGATGAGTCCCTAATGTAGACAGTAGTGTAGTCTGTCAGATCTTTACAGAGCCTTTAAGTGAGTCCCTAATGTAGACAGTAGTGTAGTCTGTCAGATCTAATGTAGACAGTAGTGTAGTCGGTCAGATCTTTACAGAACCTTTAGATGAGTGCCTAATGTAGACAGTAGTGTAGTCTGTCAGATCTAATGTAGACAGTAGTGTAGTCTGTCAGATCTAATGTAGACAGTAGTGTAGTCTGTCAGATCTAATGTAGACAGTAGTGTAGTCTGTCAGGTCTTTACAGAGCATTTAGGTGTGTCCCTAATGTAGACAGTAGTGTAGTCTGTCAGATCTTTACAGAGCCTTTAGGTGTGTCCCTAATGTAGACAGTAGTGTAGTCTGTCAGATCTTTACAGAGCCTTTAGATGAGTCCCTAATGTAGACAGTAGTGTAGTCTGTCAGATCTTTACAGAGCCTTTAGGTGTGTCCCTAATGTAGACAGTAGTGTAGTCTGTCAGATCTTTACAGAGCCTTTAGGTGAGTCCCTAATGTAGACAGTAGTGTAGTCTGTCAGATCTTTACAGAGCCTTTAGGTGAGTCCCTAATGTAGACAGTAGTGTAGTCTGTCAGGTCTTTACAGAGCCTTTAGGTGAGTCCCTAATGTAGACAGTAGTGTAGTCTGTCAGGTCTTTACAGAGCCTTTAGATGAGTCCCTAATGTAGACAGTAGTGTAGTCTGTCAGATCTTTACAGAGCCTTTAGGTGTGTCCCTAATGTAGACAGTAGTGTAGTCTGTCAGGTCTTTACAGAGCCTTTAGGTGAGTCCCTAATGTAGACAGTAGTGTAGTCTGTCAGATCTTTACAGAGCCTTTAGATGAGTCCCTAATGTAGACAGTAGTGTAGTCTGTCAGGTCTTTACAGAGCCTTTAGGTGAGTCCCTCAATCTAATGTAGACAGTAGTGTAGTCTGTCAGGTCTTTAGACAGTAGTGTAGTCTGTCAATGTTTACAGTCTGTGGTCTTTACAGTGTAGTCTGTCAGTCCCTAATGTAGACAGTAGTGTAGTCTGTCAGGTCTTTACAGAGCCTTTAGATGAGTCCCTAATGTAGACAGTAGTGTAGTCTGTCAGATCTAATGTAGACAGTAGTGTAGTCTGTCAGGTCTTTACAGAGCCTTTAGGTGAGTCCCTAATGTAGACAGTAGTGTAGTCTGTCAGGTCTTTACAGAGCCTTTAGGTGAGTCCCTAATGTAGACAGTAGTGTAGTCTGTCAGATCTTTACAGAGCCTTTAGATGAGTCCCTAATGTAGACAGTAGTGTAGTCTGTCAGATCTAATGTAGACAGTAGTGTAGTCTGTCAGATCTTTACAGAGCCTTTAGGTGAGTCCCTAATGTAGACAGTAGTGTAGTCTGTCAGATCTTTACAGAGCCTTTAGGTGTGAGTCCCTAATGTAGACAGTAGTGTAGTCTGTCAGGTCTTTACAGAGCCTTTAGGTGTGTAGTCTGTCAGTCCCTAATGTAGACAGTAGTGTAGTCTGTCAGGTCTTTACAGAGCCTTTAGGTGAGTCCCTAATGTAGACAGTAGTGTAGTCTGTCAGATCTTTACAGAGCCTTTAGATGAGTCCCTAATGTAGACAGTAGTGTAGTCTGTCAGGTCTTTACAGAGCCTTTAGGTGAGTCCCTAATGTAGACAGTAGTGTAGTCTGTCAGGTCTTTACAGAGCCTTTAGGTGAGTCCCTAATGTAGACAGTAGTGTAGTCTGTCAGATCTTTAAGTAGACAGTAGTGTAGTCTTTCTTTACAGAGCCTTTAGATGAGTCCCTAATGTAGACAGTAGTGTAGTCTGTCAGATCTAATGTAGACAGTAGTGTAGTCTGTCAGATCTTTACAGAGCCTTTAGGTGAGTCCCTAATGTAGACAGTAGTGTAGTCTGTCAGATCTTTACAGAGCCTTTATGTGAGTCTGTCAGATCTAATGTAGACAGTAGTGTGTAGACAGTCTGTCAGATCTTTAATGTGAGACAGTAGTGTAGTCTGTCAGATCTAATGTAGACAGTAGTGTAGTCTGTCAGGTCTTTACAGAGCCTTTAGGTGTGTCCCTAATGTAGACAGTAGTGTAGTCTGTCAGGTCTTTACAGAGCCTTTACGTGAGTCCCTAATGTAGACAGTAGTGTAGTCTGTCAGATCTAATGTAGACAGTAGTGTAGTCTGTCAGGTCTTTACAGAGCCTTTAGAGTCCTAATGTAGACAGTAGTGTAGTCCAGATCTTTACAGAGCCTAATGTAGACAGTAGTGTAGTCTGTCAGATCTTTACAGAGTTTAGACCCTAATGTAGACAGTAGTGTAGTCTGTCAGGTCTTTCCTTTAGGTGAGTCCCTAATGTAGACAGTAGTGTAGTCTGTCAGATCTTTACAGAGCCTTTATGTGAGTCCCTAATGTAGACAGTAGTGTGGTCTGTCAGATCTAATGTAGACAGTAGTGTAGTCTGTCAGATCTAATGTAGACAGTAGTGTAGTCTGTCAGGTCTTTACAGAGCCTTTAGGTGTGTCCCTAATGTAGACAGTAGTGTAGTCTGTCAGATCTTTACAGAGCCTTTAGGTGTGTCCCTAATGTAGACAGTAGTGTAGTCTGTCAGGTCTTTACAGAGCCTTTAGGTGAGTCCCTAATGTAGACAGTAGTGTAGTCTGTCAGATCTTTACAGAACCTTTAGATGAGTCCCTAATGTAGACAGTAGTGTAGTCTGTCAGATCTTTAGACAGTAGCCTAGTAGTCTGTCAGATCTAATGTAGACAGTAGTGTAGTCTGGTCTTTCTTTACAGAGCCTTTAGGTGAGTCCCTAATGTAGACAGTAGTGTAGTCTGTCAGGTCTTTACAGAGCCTTTAGATGAGTCCCTAATGTAGACAGTAGTGTAGTCTGTCAGGTCTTTACAGAGCCTTTAGGTGAGTCCCTAATGTAGACAGTAGTGTAGTCTGGCAGGTCTTTACAGAGCCTTTAGATGAGTCCCTAATGTAGACAGTAGTGTAGTCTGTCAGGTCTTTACAGAGCCTTTAGATGAGTCCCTAATGTAGACAGTAGTCTGTCAGTCTGTCAGGTCTTTACAGAGCCTTTAGTGAGTCTTCTTTACAGAGCCTTTAGGTGTGTCCCTAATGTAGACAGTAGTGTAGTCTGTCAGATCTAATGTAGACAGTAGTGTAGTCTAGGTCTTTACAGAGCCTTTAGATGAGTCCCTAATGTAGACAGTAGTGTAGTCTGTCAGATCTAATGTAGACAGTAGTGTAGTCTGTCAGGTCTTTACAGAGCCTTTAGGTGAGTCCCTAATGTAGACAGTAGTGTAGTCTGTCAGATCTAATGTAGACAGTAGTGTAGTCTGTCAGATCTAATGTAGACAGTAGTGTAGTCTGTCAGATCTTTACAGAACCTTTAGATGAGTCCCTAATGTAGACAGTAGTGTAGTCTGTCAGATCTAAGGTAGACAGTAGTGTAGTCTGTCAGATCTTTACAGAGCCTTTAGATGAGTCCCTAATGTAGACAGTAGTGTAGTCTGTCAGATCTTTACAGAGCCTTTAGGTGAGTCCCTAATGTAGACAGTAGTGTAGTCTGTCAGATCTTTACAGAGCCTTTAGGTGAGTCCCTAATGTAGACAGTAGTGTAGTCTGTCAGATCTTTACAGAGCCTTTAGGTGTGTCCCTAATGTAGACAGTAGTGTAGTCTGTCAGATCTTTACAGAGCCTTTAAGTGAGTCCAGATCTAATGTAGACAGTAGTGTAGTCTGTCAGATCTTTACAGAGCCTTTAGGTGAGTCCCTAATGTAGACAGTAGTGTAGTCTGTCAGGTCTTTACAGAGCCTTTAGGTGAGTCCCTAATGTAGACAGTAGTGTAGTCTGTCAGGTCTTTACAGAGCCTTTAGGTGTGTCCCTAATGTAGACAGTAGTGTAGTCTGTCAGGTCTTTACAGAGCCTTTAGATGAGTCCCTAATGTAGACAGTAGTGTAGTCTGTCAGGTCTTTACAGAGCCTTTAGGTGAGTCCCTAATGTAGACAGTAGTGTAGTCTGTCAGGTCTTTACAGAGCCTTTAGGTGAGTCCCTAATGTAGACAGTAGTGTAGTCTGTCAGATCTTTACAGAGCCTTTAGGTGAGTCCCTAATGTAGACAGTAGTGTAGTCTGTCAGGTCTTTACAGAGCCTTTAGGTGAGTCCCTAATGTAGACAGTAGTGTAGTCTGTCAGATCTAATGTAGACAGTAGTGTAGTCTGTCAGATCTTTACAGAGCCTTTACGTGAGTCCCTAATGTAGACAGTAGTGTAGTCTGTCAGGTCTTTACAGAGCCTTTAGGTGAGTCCCTAATGTAGACAGTAGTGTCTAGTCTGTGATCTAATGTAGACAGTAGTGTAGTCTGTCAGATCTTTACAGAGCCTTTAAGTGAGTCCCTAATGTAGACAGTAGTGTAGTCTGTCAGATCTTTACAGAGCCTTTATGTATGTCCCTAATGTAGACAGTAGTGTAGTCTGTCAGATCTTTACAGAGCCTTTAGGTGAGTCCCTAATGTAGACAGTAGTGTAGTCTGTCAGGTCTTTACAGAGCCTTTAGGTGAGTCCCTAATGTAGACAGTAGTGTAGTCTGTCAGGTCTTTACAGAGCCTTTAGATGAGTCCTTAATGTAGACAGTGTTGTAGTCTGTCAGGTCTTTACAGAGCCTTTAGGTGAGTCCCTAATGTAGACAGTAGTGTAGTCTGTCAGGTCTGTACAGAGCCTTTAGGTGAGTCCCTAATGTAGACAGTAGTGTAGTCTGTCAGATCTTTACAGAGCCTTTAGATGAGTCCCTAATGTAGACAGTAGTGTAGTCTGTCAGATCTAATGTAGACAGTAGTGTAGTCTGTCAGATCTTTACAGAGCCTTTAGGTGAGTCCCTAATGTAGACAGTAGTGTAGTCTGTCAGATCTAATGTAGACAGTAGTGTAGTCTGTCAGATCTTTACAGAGCCTTTAGGTGAGTCCCTAATGTAGACAGTAGTGTAGTCTGTCAGGTCTTTACAGAGCCTTTATGTGAGTCCCTAATGTAGACAGTAGTGTAGTCTGTCAGGTCTTTACAGAGCCTTTAGATGAGTCCCTAATGTAGACAGTAGTGTAGTCTGTCAGGTCTTTACAGAGCCTTTAGGTGAGTCCCTAATGTAGACAGTAGTGTAGTCTGTCAGATCTTTACAGAGCCTTTAGATGAGTCCCTAATGTAGACAGTAGTGTAGTCTGTCAGATCTAATGTAGACAGTAGTGTAGTCTGTCAGATCTTTACAGAGCCTTTAGGTGAGTCCCTAATGTAGACAGTAGTGTAGTCTGTCAGATCTAATGTAGACAGTAGTGTAGTCTGTCAGTTCTTTACAGAGCCTTTAGGTGTGTCCCTAATGTAGACAGTAGTGTAGTCTGTCAGATCTTTACAGAGCCTTTAAGTGAGTCCCTAATGTAGACAGTAGTGTAGTCTGGCAGGTCTTTACAGAGCCTTTATGTGTGTCCCTAATGTAGACAGTAGTGTAGTCTGGCAGGTCTTTACAGAGCCTTTAGGTGTGTCCCTAATGTAGACAGTAGTGTAGTCTGTCAGATCTTTACAGAGCCTTTAAGTGAGTCCCTAATGTAGACAGTAGTGTAGTCTGTCAGATCTTTACAGAGCCTTTAAGTGAGTCTCTAATGTAGACAGTAGTGTAGTCTGTCAGATCTTTACAGAGCCTTTAAGTGAGTCCCTAATGTAGACAGTAGTGTAGTCTGTCAGATCTTTACAGAGCCTTTATGTGAGTCCCTAATGTAGACAGTAGTGTAGTCTGTCAGGTCTTTACAGAGCCTTTAGGTGAGTCCCTAATGTAGACAGTAGTGTAGTCTGTCAGATCTTTACAGAGCCTTTAGATGAGTCCCTAATGTAGACAGTAGTGTAGTCTGTCAGATCTAATGTAGACAGTAGTGTAGTCTGTCAGATCTTTACAGAGCCTTTATGTGAGTCCCTAATGTACACAGTAGTGTAGTCTGTCAGGTCTTTACAGAGCCTTTAGGTGAGTCCCTAATATAGACAGTAGTGTAGTCTGTCAGGTCTTTACAGAGCCTTTAGGTGTGTCCCTAATGTAGACAGTAGTGTAGTCTGTCAGATCTTTACAGAGCCTTTAGGTGTGTCCCTAATGTAGACAGTAGTGTAGTCTGTCAGATCTTTACAGAGCCTTTAGGTGTGTCCCTAATGTAGACAGTAGTGTAGTCTGTCAGGTCTTTACAGAGCCTTTAGATGAGTCCCTAATGTAGACAGTAGTGTAGTCTGTCAGGTCTTTACAGAGCCTTTAGGTGTGTCCCTAATGTAGACAGTAGTGTAGTCTGTCAGATCTTTACAGAGCCTTTAGGTGTGTCCCTAATGTAGATAGTAGTGTAGTCTGTCAGGTCTTTACAGAGCCTTTAGGTGTGTCCCTAATGTAGACAGTAGTGTAGTCTGTCAGGTCTTTACAGAGCCTTTAGGGAGCTTTATGGGTCTAGTTAGGGTCCCTTTGTGTTTTTAAAGATCCAGAGGAAGAAGAATGAAGGTACATCAAAGCTCAGACAAATATATTGGAGACAGAAAACATCAAGTGCTCAGTCCTCTTTGTACTTATTAGAGCTGTAGAGCAGCCGATGATGCACCACCATGTTCTCTTCTCTGTCTCCTATAGAGGTGCTGCTGGGTGAGGGAGAGTATGAGTTGTCTGTAGAGAGAGACCCAAATAACGATGATGATGTCATCACTGTGGACCAGGACACAGGGACCGTCACCGCCCAAGGGCTAGGCCGCACCACGCTGTCCGTCACACACCCCAGTGTCCTTCCACCATGGGACTACCTTACCTTACCACTTTAAAGTTTTTCCTGTAGTTTAGCATTGATGTCGTCCTGTAAGGTGTGGTTTCTGGGGTTGTGGGTAGTGTAGTCCTACAGGTCCTCTCTAACCCCTCTCTCTCCCCCTCCTCTCTAACCCATCTCTCTCCCCCTCCTCTCTAACCCCTCTCTCCCCCTCCTCTCTAACCCCTCTCTCTCCCCCTCCTCTCTAACCCCTCTCTCTCCCCCTCCTCTCTAACTCTTCTCTCTCTCCCCTCCTCTCTAACCCTTCTCTCTCTCCCCCTCCTCTCTAACCCTTCTCTCTCTCCCCCTCCTCTCTTACCCTCCTTTCTAACCCCTCTCTCCCCCTCCTCTCTAACCCCTCTCCCTCCCCTCCTCTCTATCCCCTCTCTCCCCTCCTCTCTAACCCCTCTCTCCCTCTCCTCTCTAACCCCTCTCTAACCCCTCCTCTCTAACCCCTCTCTCCCTCTCCTCTCTAACCCCTCTCTAACCCCTCCTCTCTAAACCCTCTCTCCCCCTCCTCTCTAAACCCTCTCTCCCACTCCCTAAACCTCTCTAACCCCTCTCTCCCCCTCCTCTCTAACCCCTCTCTCTCCCTCCTCTCTAACCCCTCTCTCACCCTCCTCTCTAACCCCTCTCTCCCTCCTCTCTAACCCCTCTCTCCCTCTCCTCTCTAACCCCTCTCTAACCCCTCCTCTCTAAACCCTCTCTCCCCCTCCTCTCTAACCCCTCTCTCTCTCCCCCTCCTCTCTAACCCCTCTCTCCCTCTGGTAGATTGTGTTGATGACCGTGGACTTCTCTGATTGGCTGTTCTATGTCCTGGAGACTTCCTCTAACAGTTCCTACCATGTAGTGGAAACACGAGGGGTTGGGCACACTACATTTACATTTACATTTAAGTCATTTAGCAGACGCTCTTATCCAGAGCGACTTACAAATTGGTGCATTTACCTTATGACATCCAGTGGAACAGCCACTATACAATAGTGCATCTAAATCTTTTAAGGGGGGTGAGAAGGATTACTTTATCCTATCCTAGGTATTCCTTAAAGAGGTGGGGTTTCAGGTGTCTCCGGAAGGTGGTGATTGACTCCGCTGTCCTGGCGTCGTGAGGGAGTTTGTTCCACCATTGGGGGGCCAGAGCAGTGAACAGTTTTGACTGGGCTGAGCGGGAACTGTACTTCCTCAGTGGTAGGGAGGCGAGCAGGCCAGAGGTGGATGAACGCAGTGCCCTTGTTTGGGTGTAGGGCCTGATCAGAGCCTGGAGGTACTGTGGTGCCGTTCCCCTCACAGCTCCGTAGGCAAGCACCATGGTCTTGTAGCGGATGCGAGCTTCAACTGGAAGCCAGTGGAGAGAGCGGAGGAGCGGGGTGACGTGAGAGAACTTGGGAAGGTTGAACACCAGACGGGCTGCGGCGTTCTGGATGAGTTGTAGGGGTTTAATGGCACAGGCAGGGAGCCCAGCCAACAGCGAGTTGCAGTAATCCAGACGGGAGATGACAAGTGCCTGGATTAGGACCTGCGCCGCTTCCTGTGTGAGGCAGGGTCGTACTCTGTGGATGTTGTAGAGCATGAACCTACAGGAACGGGCCACCGCCTTGATGTTAGTTGAGAACGACAGGGTGTTGTCCAGGATCACGCCAAGGTTCTTAGCGCTCTGGGACGAGGACACAATGGAGTTGTCAACCGTGATGGCGAGATCATGGAACGGGCAGTCCTTCCCCGGGAGGAAGAGCAGCTCCGTCTTGTCGAGGTTCAGCTTGTGGTGGTGATCCGTCATCCGCACTGATATGTCTGCCAGACATGCAGACATGCGATTCGCCACCTGGTCATCAGAAGGGGGAAAGGAGAAGATTAATTGTGTGTCGTCTGCATAGCAATGATAGGAGAGACCATGTGAGGTTATGACAGAGCCAAGTGACTTGGTGTATAGCGAGAATAGGAGAGGGCCTAGAACAGAGCCCTGGGGGACACCAGTGGTGAGAGCACGTGGTGAGGAGACGGATTCTCGCCACGCCACCTGGTAGGAGCGACCTGTCAGGTAGGACGCAATCCAAGCGTGGGCCGCGCCGGAGATGCCCAACTCGGAGAGGGTGGAGAGGAGGATCTGATGGTTCACAGTATCGAAGGCAGCCGATAGGTCTAGAAGGATGAGAGCAGAGGAGAGAGAGTTAGCTTTAGCAGTGCGGAGCGCCTCCGTGATACAGAGAAGAGCAGTCTCAGTTGAATGACTAGTCTTGAAACCTGACTGATTTGGATCAAGAAGGTCATTCTGAGAGAGATAGCGGAGAGCTGGCCAAGGACGGCACGTTCAAGAGTTTTGAGAGAAAAGAAAGAAGGGATACTGGTCTGTAGTTGTTGACATCGGAGGGATCGAGTGTAGGTTTTTCAGAAGGGGTGCAACTCTCGCTCTCTTGAAGACGGGAGGGACGTAGCCAGCGGTCAGGGATGAGTTGATGAGCGAGGTGAGGTAAGGGAGAAGGTCACCGGAGATGGTCTG
The DNA here is from genome assembly GCF_034236695.1 of Oncorhynchus nerka. Taxonomy (NCBI): domain Eukaryota; kingdom Metazoa; phylum Chordata; class Actinopteri; order Salmoniformes; family Salmonidae; genus Oncorhynchus; species Oncorhynchus nerka. The sequence continues at coordinate 23,540,932 of NC_088409.1, forward strand.
GAGAAGAGAGGAGGGGATAGGGTCAAGCGGGCAGGTTGTTGGGCGGCCGGCCGTCACAAGACGAGATGTCATCTGGAGAGAGAGGGGAGAAAGAGGTCAGAGCACAGGGTAGGGCAGTGTGAGCAGAACCAGCGGTGTCGTTTGACTTAGCAAACGAGGATCAGATGTCGTCGACCTTCTTTTCAAAATGGTTGACGAAGTCATCTGCAGAGAGGGGAGGAGGGGGAGGGGGGGGAGGATTCAAGAGGGAGGAGAAGGTGGCAAAGAGCTTCCTAGGGTTAGAGGCAGATGCTTGGAATTTAGAGTGGTAGAAAGTGGCTTTAGCAGCAGAGACAGAGGAGGAAAATGTAGAGAGGAGGGAGTGAAAGGATGCCAGGTCCGCAGGGAGGCGAGTTTTCCTCCATTTCCGCTCGGCTGCCCGGAGCCCTGTTCTGTGAGCTCGCAATGAGTCGTCGAGCCACGGAGCGGGAGGGGAGGACCGAGCCGGCCTGGAGGATAGGGGACATAGAGAGTCAAAGGATGCAGAAAGGGAGGAGAGGAGGGTTGAGTTGAGGCAGAATCAGGAGATAGGTTGGAGAAGGTTTGAGCAGAGGGAAGAGATGATAGGATGGAAGAGGAGAGAGTAGCGGGGGAGAGAGAGCGAAGGTTGGGACGGCGCGATACCATCCGAGTAGGGGCAGTGTGGGAAGTGTTGGATGAGAGCGAGAGGGAAAAGGATACAAGGTAGTGGTCGGAGACTTGGAGGAGTTGCAATGAGGTTAGTGGAGGAACAGCATCTAGTAAAGATGAGGTCGAGCGTATTGCCTGCCTTGTGAGTAGGGGGAAGGTGAGAGGGTGAGGTCAAAGAGGAGAGGAGTGGAAAGAAGGAGGCAGAGAGGAATGAGTCAAAGGTAGACGTGGGGAGGTTAAAGTCGCCCAGAACTGTGAGAGGTGAGCCGTCCTCAGGAAAGGAGCTTATCAAGGTATCAAGCTCATTGATGAACTCTCCGAGGGAACCTGGAGGGCGATAAATGATAAGGATGTTAAGCTTGAAAGGGCTGGTAACTGTGACAGCATGGAATTCAAAGGAGGCGATAGACAGATGGGTAAGGGGAGAAAGAGAGAATGACCACTTGGGAGAGATGAGGATCCCGGTGCCACCACCCCGCTGACCAGAAGCTCTCGGGGTGTGCGAGAGCACGTGGGCGGACGAAGAGAGAGCAGTAGGAGTAGCGGTGTTGTCTGTGGTGATCCATGTTTCCGTCAGAGCCAAGAAGTCGAGGGACTGGAGGGAGGCATAGGCTGAGATGAACTCTGCCTTGTTGGCCGCAAATTGCCTGTGAAAATTGTAGATGAGAATGTGTGACTGATTTTGATTGAAATCGAACTGGAGTACGATATCCCTGTCTGCCCCTCTCCCACGCTCCGTCTGCCCCTCTCCCACGCTCCGTCTGCCCCTCTCCCACGCTCCGTCTGCCCCTCTCCCACTCTCCGTCTGCATCTCTCCAATACTCCGTCTGCCTCCCTCCCACTCTCCGTCTGCCCCTTTCCCACGCTCCGTCTGCCCCTCTCCCATGCTCCGTCTGCCCCTTTCCCACACTCCGTCTGCCCCTTTCCCACACTCTGTCTGCCCCTCTGCCACACTCCGTCTACCCCTCTCCCACTCTCCATCTGCCTCCCTCCCACTCTCCGTCTGGATCTCTCCAATACTCCGTCTGCCTCCCTCCCACTCTCCGTCTGCCCCTCTCCCACGCTCCGTTTGCCTCCCTCCCACTCTCCGTCTGCCCCTCTCCCACTCTCCGTCTGCCCCTCTCCCACACTCCGTCTGCCCCTCTCCCACGCTCCGTCTGCCTCCCACCCTCCTTCTGCATCTCTCCAATACTCCGTCTGCCCCTCTCCCACGCTCCGTAGCCCCTCTCCCACACTCCGTCTGCTCCGTTTGCCTCCCTCCCACTCTCCGTCTGCCTCCCTCCCCCTCTCCGTCTGCCCCGTCTGCTCCCACGCTCCGTCTGCCCCTCTCCCACGCTCTGTCTGCCCCTCTCCCACGCTCCGTCTGCCCCTCTCCCACGCTCCGTCTGCCCCTCTCCCACGCTCCGTTTGCCCCACGCTCCGTCTGCCCCTCTCCCACGCTCCGTCTGCCTCTCTCCCACTCTCCGTCTGCCTCCCTCCCACTCTCCGTCTGCATCTCTCCAATACTCCGTCTGCCTCCCTCCCACTCTCCGTCTGCCCCTTTCCCACGCTCCGTCTGCCCCTCTCCCATGCTCCGTCTGCCCCTTTCCCACACTCCGTCTGCCCCTTTCCCACACTCTGTCTGCCCCTCTGCCACACTCCGTCTGCCCCTCTCCCACTCTCCATCTGCCTCCCTCCCACTCTCCGTCTGGATCTCTCCAATACTCCGTCTGCCTCCCTCCCACTCTCCGTCTGCCCCTCTCCCACGCTCCGTTTGCCTCCCTCCCACTCTCCGTCTGCCCCTCTCCCACTCTCCGTCTGCCCCTCTCCCACACTCCGTCTGCCCCTCTCCCACGCTCCGTCTGCCTCCCACCCTCCTTCTGCATCTCTCCAATACTCCGTCTGCCCCTCTCCCACGCTCCGTAGCCCCTCTCCCGCGCTCCGTTTGCCTCCCTCCCACTCTCCGTCTGCCTCCCTCCCACTCTCCGTCTGCCCCACTCCCACGCTCCGTCTGCCCCTCTCCCACGCTCTGTCTGCCCCTCTCCCACGCTCCGTCTGCCCCTCTCCCACGCTCCGTCTGCCCCTCTCCCACGCTCCGTCTGCCCCTCTCCCACGCTCCGTCTGCCCCTCTCCACGCTCCGTCTGCCCCCTTTCCCACGCTCCGTCTGCTCCTCTCCCAAGCTCCGTCTCCCCTCTCCCCACGCTCTGTCTGCCCCTCTCCCACGCTCCGTCTGCCCCTCTCCCACGCTCCGTCTGCCTCCCTCCCACTCTCCGTCTGCCCCTTTCCCACACTCCGTCTGCCCCTCTCCCACACTCCGCCTGCCCCTTTCCCACACTCCGTCTGCCCCTCTCCCACTCTCCATCTGCCTCCCTCCCACTCTCCGTCTGCATCTCTCCAATACTCCGTCTGCCTCCCTCCCACTCTCCGTCTGCCCCTCTCCCACGCTCCGTTTGCCCCTCTCCCACTCTCCGTCTGCCTCCCTCCCACTCTCCGTCTGCCCCTCTCCCACTCTCCGTCTGCTCCTCTCCCACTCTCCGTCTGCCCCTCTCCCACGTTCCGTCTGCCCCTCTCCCACGCTCCGTCTGCCCCTCTCCCACGCTCCGTCTGCCCCTCTCCCACGCTCCGTCTGCCCCTCTCCCACGCTCCGTTTGCCCATCTCCCACTCTCCGTCTGCCTCCCCCACTCTCCGTCTGCCCCTCTCCCACTCTCCGTCTGCCCCTCTCCCACTCTCCGTCTGCTCCTCTCCCACTCTCCGTCTGCCCCTCTCCCACGTTCCGTCTGCCCCTCTCCCACGCTCCGTCTGCCCCTCTCCCATGCTCCGTCTGCCCCTCTCCCACGCTCCGTCTGCCCCTCTCCCACGCTCCGTTTGCCCCTCTCCCACTCTCCGTCTGCCTCCCTCCCACTCTCCGTCTGCCCCTCTCCCACGCTCCGTCTGCCCCTCTCCCACGCTCCGTCTGCCCCTCTCCCACGCTCCGTCTGCCCCTCTCCCACGCTCCGTCTGCCTCCCTCCCACTCTCCGTCTGCCCCTTTCCCACACTCCGTCTGCCCCTCTCCCACACTCCGCCTGCCCCTTTCCCACACTCCGTCTGCCCCTCTCCCACTCTCCATCTGCCTCCCTCCCACTCTCCGTCTGCATCTCTCCAATACTCCGTCTGCCTCCCTCCCACTCTCCGTCTGCCCCTCTCCCACGCTCCGTTTGCCCCTCTCCCACTCTCCGTCTGCCTCCCTCCCTCTCCGTCTGCCCCTCTCCCACTCTCCGTCTGCTCCTCTCCCACTCTCCGTCTGCCCCTCTCCCACGTTCCGTCTGCCCCTCTCCCACGCTCCGTCTGCCCCTCTCCCACGCTCCGTCTGCCCCTCTCCCACGCTCCGTCTGCCCCTCTCCCACGCTCCGTTTGCCCCTCTCCCACTCTCCGTCTGCCTCCCTCCCACTCTCCGTCTGCCCCTCTCCCACTCTCCGTCTGCTCCTCTCCCACTCTCTGTCTGCCCCTCCCACGTTCCGTCTGCCCCTCTCCCACGCTCCGTCTGCCCCTCTCCCTCTCCACTCCGTCTGCCCCTCCCACTCATCTCTCCAATCTGCCTGCCTCCCTCCCACTCTCCGTCTGCCCCCCTCCCACGCTCCGTCTGCCCCTTTCCCACGCTCCGTCTGCCCCTCTCCCACACTCCGTCTGCCCCCCACACTCTCCCACGCCACACTCCGTCTGCCCCTCTCCCACGCTCCGTCTGCCCCTCTCTCCACGCTCCGTCTGCCCCTCTCCCCACGCTCCGTCTGCCTCCCTCCCACTCTCCGTCTGCCCCTTCCCACACTCCGTCTGCCCCTCTCCCACGCTCCGTTTGCCCTCTCCCACTCTCTGTCTGCCCCCTCCCACTCTCCGCCTGCCCCTTTCCCACAGTCCGTCTGCCCCTCTCCCACTCTCCATCTGCCTCCCTCCCACTCTCCGTCTGCATCTCTCCAATACTCCGTCTGCCTCCCTCCCACTCTCCGTCTGCCCCCGTCTCCCACGCTCCGTTTGCCCCTCTCCCACTCTCCGTCTGCCTCCCTCCCACTCTCCGTCTGCCCCTCTCCCACTCTCCCCACGCTTGTCTGCCCCTCTCCCACTCTCCGTCTGCCCCTCTCCCACGCTCCGTCTGCCCCTTTCCCACACTCCGTCTGCCCCTCTCCCACACTCCGCCTGCCCCTTTCCCACACTCCGTCTGCCCCTCTCCCACTCTCCATCTGCCTCCCTCCCACTCTCCGTCTGCATCTCTCCAATACTCCGTCTGCCTCCCTCCCACTCTCCGTCTGCCCCTCTCCCACGCTCCGTTTGCCCCTCTCCCTCTCTCCGTCTGCCTCCCTCCCACTCTCCGTCTGCCCCTCTCCCACTCTCCGTCTGCTCCTCTCCCACTCTCCGTCTGCCCCTCTCCCACGTTCCGTCTGCCCCTCTCCCACGCTCCGTCTGCCCCTCTCCCACGCTCCGTCTGCCCCTCTCCCACGCTCCGTCTGCCCCTCTCCCACGCTCCCACTCTCGTTTGCCCCTCTCCCACTCTCCGTCTGCCTCCCTCCCACTCTCCGTCTGCCCCTCTCCCACTCTCCGTCTGCTCCTCTCCCACTCTCTGTCTGCCCCTCTCCCACGTTCCGTCTGCCCCTCTCCCACGCTCCGTCTGCCCCTCTCCCACGCTCCGTCTGCCCCTCTCCCACGCTCCGTCTGCCCCTCTCCCACGCTCCGTCTGCCCCTCTCCCACTCTCCGTCGCTCCCTCTTCTCCGTCTGCCCCTTTCCCCACGCTCCGTCTGCCCCTCTCCCACGCTCCGTCTGCCCTCCCCTCTCCCACGCTCCGTCTGCCCCTCTCCCACGCTCCCTCTGCCCCTCTCCCACGCTCCGTCTGCCCCTCTCCACGCTCCGTCTGCCCCTCTCCCACTCTCCGTCTGCCCCTCTTCCCACTGCCCCTCTCCCACTCTCCGTCTGCCCCTCTCCCACGCTCCCCTCTCCCACGTTCTGCCACTCTCCCACTCTCTGTCTGCCCCCCCCACGTCAAACTCTCCCCCACGCCTGCCCCTTTCCCTGCACTCTCCGTCTGCCCCTCTCCCACGCTCTCTCCATCTGCCTCCCTCCCACTCTCCGTCTGCATCTCTCCAATACTCCGTCTGCCTCCCTCCCACTCTCCGTCTGCCCCTCTCCCACGCTCCGTTTGCCCCTCTCCCACTCTCCGTCTGCCTCCCTCCCACTCTCCGTCTGCCCCTCTCCCACTCTCCGTTTGCTCCTCTCCCACTCTCCGTCTGCCCCTCTCCCACGCTCCGTCTGCCCCTTTCCCACACTCCGTCTGCCCCTCTCCCACACTCCGCCTGCCCCTTTCCCACACTCCGTCTGCCCCTCTCCCACTCTCCATCTGCCTCCCTCCCACTCTCCGTCTGCATCTCTCCAATACTCCGTCTGCCTCCCTCCCACTCTCCGTCTGCCCCTCTCCCACGCTCCGTTTGCCCCTCTCCCACTCTCCGTCTGCCTCCCTCCCACTCTCCGTCTGCCCCTCTCCCTCACTCTCCGTCTGCTCCTCTCCCACTCTCCGTCTGCCCCTCTCCCACGTTCCGTCTGCCCCTCTCCCACGCTCCGTCTGCCCCTCTCCCACGCTCCGTCTGCCCCTCTCCCACGCTCCGTCTCCCCCTCTCCCACGCTCCGTTTGCCCCTCTCCCACTCTCCGTCTGCCTCCCTCCCACTCTCCGTCTGCCCCTCTCCCACTCTCCGTCTGCTCCTCTCCCACTCTCCGTCTGCCCCTCTCCCACGTTCCGTCTGCCCCTCTCCCACGCTCCGTCCTCCCCACGTCTGCCCCTCTCCCACGCTCCGTCTGCCTCTCTCCACGCTCCGTCTGCCCCTTTCCGCCACGCTCCGTCTGCCCCTCTCCCACGCTCCGTAGCCCTCCCCACGCTCCGTCTGCCCGTCTGCCTCTCTCCCACGCTCCGTCTGCCCCTCTCCCGCTCCGTCTGCCCCTCTCCCACGCTCCGTCTGCCTCCCTCCCACTCTCCGTCTGCCCCTTTCCCACGCTCACTCCGTCTGCCCCTCTCCCACGCTCCGTTTGCCCCTCTCCCACACTCCGTCTGCCCCCTCAAACTCTCCGTCTGCCCCTCTCCCATGCTCCGTCTGCCCTCTCCCACGCTCCGTCTGCCCCTCTCCCACGCTCCGTCTGCCCCTTTCCCACGCTCCGTCTGCCCTCTCCCACGCTCCGTCTGCCCCTCTCCCACGCTCCGTCTGCCCCTCTCCCACGCTCCGTCTGCCTCTCTCCCACTCTCCGTCTGCCTCCCTCCCACTCTCCGTCTGCATCTCTCCAATACTCCGTCTGCCTCCCTCCCACTCTCCGTCTGCCCCTTTCCCACGCTCCGTCTGCCCCTCTCCCATGCTCCGTCTGCCCCTTTCCCACACTCCGTCTGCCCCTTTCCCACACTCTGTCTGCCCCTCTGCCACACTCCGTCTGCCCCTCTCCCACTCTCCATCTGCCTCCCTCCCACTCTCCGTCTGGATCTCTCCAATACTCCATCTGCCTCCCTCCCACTCTCCGTCTGCCCCTCTCCCACGCTCCGTTTGCCTCCCTCCCACTCTCCGTCTGCCCCTCTCCCACTCTCCGTCTGCCCCTCTCCCACACTCCGTCTGCCCCTCTCCCACGCTCCGTCTGCCTCCCACCCTCCTTCTGCATCTCTCCAATACTCCGTCTGCCCCTCTCCCACGCTCCGTAGCCCCTCTCCCGCGCTCCGTTTGCCTCCCTCCCACTCTCCGTCTGCCTCCCTCCCACTCTCCGTCTGCCCCACTCCCACGCTCCGTCTGCCCCTCTCCCACGCTCTGTCTGCCCCTCTCCCACGCTCCGTCTGCCTCCCTCCCACTCTCCGTCTGCCTCCCTCCCACTCTCCACCTGCATCTCTCTCACTCTCCACCTGCGTCTCTCCCACTCTCCGTCTGCCCCTCTCCCACTCTCCGTCTGCTCCTCTCCCACTCTCCGTCTGCCCCTCTCCCACGTTCCGTCTGCCCCTCTCCCACGCTCCGTCTGCCCCTCTCCCACGCTCCGTCTGCCCCTCTCCCACGCTCCGTCTGCCCCTCTCCCACGCTCCGTCTGCCCCTCTCCCACGCTCCGTCTGCCCCTTTCCCACGCTCCGTCTGCCCCTCTCCCACGCTCCGTAGCCCCTCTCCCACGCTCCGTCTGCCGCTCTCCCACGCTCCGTCTGCCCCTCTCCCACGCTCCGTCTGCCTCCCTCCCACTCTCCGTCTGCCCCTTTCCCACCTCCGTCTGCCCCTCTCCCACGCTCCGTTTGCCCCTCTCCCACTCTCCGTCTGCCCCCTCAAACTCTCCGTCTGCCCCTCTCCCACGCTCCGTCTGCCCCTCTCCCACGCTCCGTCTGCCCCTCTCCCACGCTCCGTCTGCCCCTTTCCCACGCTCCGTCTGCCCCTCTCCACGCTCCGTCTGCCCCTCTCCCACGCTCCGTCTGCCCCTCTCCCACGCTCCGTCTGCCTCTCTCCCACTCTCCGTCTGCCTCCCTCCCACTCTCCGTCTGCATCTCTCCAATACTCCGTCTGCCTCCCTCCCACTCTCCGTCTGCCCCTTTCCCACGCTCCGTCTGCCCCTCTCCCATGCTCCGTCTGCCCCTTTCCCACACTCCGTCTGCCCCTTTCCCACACTCTGTCTGCCCCTCTGCCACACTCCGTCTGCCCTCTCCCACTCTCCATCTGCCTCCCTCCCACTCTCCGTCTGGATCTCTCCAATACTCCATCTGCCTCCCTCCCACTCTCCGTCTGCCCCTCTCCCACACTCCGTTTGCCTCCCTCCCACTCTCCGTCTGCCCCTCTCCCACTCTCCGTCTGCCCCTCTCCCACACTCCGTCTGCCCCTCTCCCACGCTCCGTCTGCCTCCCACCCTCCTTCTGCATCTCTCCAATACTCCGTCTGCCCCTCTCCCACGCTCCGTAGCCCCTCTCCCGCGCTCCGTTTGCCTCCCTCCCACTCTCCGTCTGCCTCCCTCCCACTCTCCGTCTGCCCCACTCCCACGCTCCGTCTGCCCCTCTCCCACGCTCTGTCTGCCCCTCTCCCACGCTCCGTCTGCCCCTCTCCCACGCTCCGTCTGCCCCTCTCCCACGCTCCGTCTGCCCCTTTCCCACGCTCCGTCTGCTCCTCTCCCAAGCTCCGTAGCCCCTCTCCCACGCTCTGTCTGCCCCTCTCCCACGCTCCGTCTGCCCCTCTCCCACGCTCCGTCTGCCTCCCTCCCACTCTCCGTCTGCCCCTTTCCCACACTCCGTCTGCCCCTCTCCCACACTCCGCCTGCCCCTTTCCCACACTCCGTCTGCCCCTCTCCCACTCTCCATCTGCCTCCCTCCCACTCTCCGTCTGCATCTCTCCAATACTCCGTCTGCCTCCCTCCCACTCTCCGTCTGCCCCTCTCCCACGCTCCGTTTGCCCCTCTCCCACTCTCCGTCTGCCTCCCTCCCACTCTCCGTCTGCCCCTCTCCCACTCTCCGTCTGCTCCTCTCCCACTCTCCGTCTGCCCCTCTCCCACGTTCCGTCTGCCCCTCTCCCACGCTCCGTCTGCCCCTCTCCCACGCTCCGTCTGCCCCTCTCCCATGCTCCGTCTCCCCCTCTCCCACGCTCCGTTTGCCCCTCTCCCACTCTCCGTCTGCCTCCCTCCCACTCTCCGTCTGCCCCTCTCCCACTCTCCGTCTGCTCCTCTCCCACTCTCCGTCTGCCCCTCTCCACGTTCCGTCTGCCCCTCTCCCACGCTCCGTCTGCCCCTCTCCCACGCTCCGTCTGCCCCTCTCCCACGCTCCGTCTGCCCCTCTCCCACGCTCCGTCTGCCCCTTTCCCACGCTCCGTCTGCCCCTCTCCCACGCTCCGTAGCCCCTCTCCCACGCTCCGTCTGCCCCTCTCCCACGCTCCGTCTGCCCCTCTCCCACGCTCCGTCTGCCTCCCTCCCACTCTCCGTCTGCCCCTTTCCCACACTCCGTCTGCCCCTCTCCCACGCTCCGTTTGCCCCTCTCCCACTCTCCGTCTGCCCCCCTCAAACTCTCCGTCTGCCTCCCTCCCACTCTCCGTCTGCCCCTCTCCCACGCTCCGTTTGCCGCGCTCCTGTTGCCTCCCTCCCGCGCTCCGTCTGCCTCCCTCCCACGCTCTGTCTGCCTCCCTCCCACTCCCCATCTGCATCTCTCCAATTCTCCGTCTGCCTCCCTCCCACTCTCCACCTGCATCTCTCTCACTCTCCACCTGCGTCTCTCCCACTCTCCGTCTGCGTCTCTCCCACTCTCCGTCTGCCTCCCTCCCACTCTCCGTCTGCCCCTTTCCCACACTCCGTCTGCCCCTCTCCCACGCTCCGTTTGCCCCTCTCCCACTCTCCGTCTGCCCCCCTCAAACTCTCCGTCTGCCTCCCTCCCACTCTCCGTCTGCCCCTCTCCCACGCTCCGTCTGCCTCCCTCCCACTCTCCGTCTGCCCCTCTCCCACGCTCCGTTTGCCGCGCTCCTGTTGCCTCCCTCCCGCGCTCCGTCTGCCTCCCTCCCACGCTCTGTCTGCCTCCCTCCCACTCCCCATCTGCATCTCTCCAAATCTCCGTCTGCCTCCCTCCCACTCTCCACCTGCATCTCTCTCACTCTCCACCTGCGTCTCTCCCACTCTCCACCTGCGTCTCTCCCACTCTCTACCTGCATCTCTCTCACTCTCCACCTGCATCTCTCTCACTCTCCACCTGCGTCTCTCCCACTCTCCACCTGCCACTCTCCCACTCTCCACCTGCGTCTCTCCCACTCTCTACCTGCATCTCTCTCACTCTCCACCTGCATCTCTCTCACTCTCCACCTGCGTCTCTCCCACTCTCCACCTGCCACTCTCTCACTCTCCACCTGCGTCTCTCCCACTCTCCACCTGCGTCTCTCCCACTCTCCACTTGCATCTCTCTCAGTCTCCACCTGCGTCTCTCCCACTCTCCACCTGCGTCTCTCCCACTCTCCACCTGCGTCTCTCCCACTCTCCACCTGCATCTCTCTCACTCTCCACCTGCGTCTCTCCCACTCTCCACCTGCGTCTCTCCCACTCTCCACCTGCATCTCTCTCACTCTCCACCTCCACCTGCATCTCTCTCTCCACCTGCACTCTCCACCTGCGTCTCTCCCACTCTCCACCTCGTCTCTCCCACTCTCCACCTGCATCTCTCTCACTCTCCACCTGCGTCTCTCCCACTCTCCACCTGCGTCTCTCCCACTCTCCGTCTGCGTCTCTCTCACTCTCCACCTGCGTCTCTCTCACTCTCCACCTGCGTCTCTCTCACTCTCCACCTGCGTCTCTCTCACTCTCCACCTGCGTCTCTCCCACTCTCCACCTGCATCTCTCTCACTCTCCACCTGCGTCTCTCCCACTCTCCACCTGCGTCTCTCCCACTCTCCGTCTGCATCTCTCTCACTCTCCACCTGCGTCTCTCCCACTCTCCACCTGCGTCACTCCCACTCTCCGTCTGCATCTCTCTCACTCTCCACCTGCATCTCTCTCACTCTCCACCTGCGTCTCTCCCACTCTCCACCTGCATCTCTCTCCCTCTCCACCTGCGTCTCTCCCACTTTCCACCTGCGTCTCTCCCACTCTCCACCTGCGTCTCTCTCACTCTCCACCTGCGTCTCTCCCACTCTCCACCTGCGTCTCTCCCACTCTCCACCTGCATCTCTCTCACTTTCCACCTGCGTCTCTCCCACTCTCCACCTGCATCTCTCTCACTCTCCACCTGCATCTCTCTCACTCTCCACCTGCGTCTCTCCCACTCTCCACCTGCGTCTCTCCCACTCTCCACCTGCGTCTCTCTCACTCTCCACCTGCGTCTCTCCCACTCTCCACCTGCGTCTCTCCCACTCTCCACCTGCATCTCTCCCACTCTCCGTCTGCCCCTCTCCCACGCTCCGTTTTCCTCCCTCCCACTCTCCGTCTGCATCTCTCCAATACTCCGTCTGCCTCCCTCCCACTCTCCGTCTGCATCTCTCCAATACTCTGTCTGCCTCCCTCCCACTCTCCGTCTGCCCCTCTCCCACGCTCCGTTTGCCTCCCTCCCGCGCTCCGTTTGCCTCTCTCCCACTCTCCGTCTGCCTCCCTCCCACTCTCCGTCTGCCTCCCTCCCACCCCCCATCTGCATCTCTCAATTCTCCGTCTGCCTCCCTCCCACTCTCCACCTGCATCTCTCTCACTCTCCACCTCGTCTCTCCCACTCTCCGTCTGCGTCTCTCCCACTCTCCACCTGCATCTCTCTCACTCTCCACCTCGTCTCTCCCACTCTCCACCTCGTCTCTCCCACTCTCTACCTGCATCTCTCTCACTCTCCACCTGCATCTCTCTCACTCTCCACCTGCGTCTCTCTCACTTTCCACCTGCGTCTCTCCCACTCTCCACCTGCATCTCTCTCACTCTCCACCTGCATCTCTCTCACTCTCCAACTGCGTCTCTCCCACTCTCCACCTGCGTCTCTCCCACTCTCCACCTGCGTCTCTCCCACTCTCCACCTGCGTCTCTCTCACTCTCCACCTGCGTCTCTCCCACTCTCCACCTGCGTCTCTCCCACTCTCCACCTGCATCTCTCCCACTCTCCGTCTGCCCCTCTCCCACGCTCCGTTTTCCTCCCTCCCACTCTCCGTCTGCATCTCTCCAATACTCCGTCTGCCTCCCTCCCACTCTCCGTCTGCATCTCTCCAATACTCTGTCTGCCTCCCTCCCACTCTCCGTCTGCCCCTCTCCCACGCTCCGTTTGCCTCCCTCCCGCGCTCCGTTTGCCTCTCTCCCACTCTCCGTCTGCCTCCCTCCCACTCTCCGTCTGCCTCCCTCCCACCCCCATCTGCATCTCTCCAATTCTCCGTCTGCCTCCCTCCCACTCTCCACCTGCATCTCTCTCACTCTCCACCTGCGTCTCTCCCACTCTCCGTCTGCGTCTCTCCCACTCTCCACCTGCATCTCTCTCACTCTCCACCTGCGTCTCTCCCACTCTCCACCTGCGTCTCTCCCACTCTCTACCTGCATCTCTCTCACTCTCCACCTGCATCTCTCTCACTCTCCACCTGCGTCTCTCTCACTTTCCACCTGCGTCTCTCCCACTCTCCACCTGCATCTCTCTCACTCTCCACCTGCATCTCTCTCACTCTCCAACTGCGTCTCTCCCACTCTCCACCTGCGTCTCTCCCACTCTCCACCTGCGTCTCTCTCACTCTCCACCTGCGTCTCTCCCACTCTCCACCTGCGTCTCTCCCACTCTCCACCTGCGTCTCTCCCACTCTCCACCTGCGTCTCTCCCACTCTCCGTCTGCATCTCTCCTTATCTAACAACACTTTACCCATCACTCTGTTCATGTTTGCATTGTGTCTATGTTTACTTTTAGGACATAAATGGAATTTGTTTGGGCCAGTCATATTATAGGAAACCTCGTCCCCGTAACGTCTTCCTTTCTCCCCTTATCTCCCTCCCTTTATAACTACTCTGACACATTGCAAATGCCACTGTGAATAACCTCCTAGCAGATTTGATGCATGACTTTCCACTCTCTCTCTCTTTTCTCTCTTTTCTCTCTCTTTCTCTCTCATATCGCTCTCTCTCATATCTCTCTCTCTCTCATATCAATTCAATTCAATTCAATTCAAGGGGCTTTATTGGTATGGGAAACATGTGTTAACATTGCCAAATCAAGTGAGGTAGATAATATTCAAAAGTAGAATAAACAATCAAAATTAACAGTAAACATTACTCATACAGAAGTTTCAAAACAATAAAGACATGACAAATGTCATATTATATTATTATTATATATACAGTGTTGTAACAATGTACAAATGGTTAAAGTACACAAGGGAAAATAAATAAGCATAAATATGGGTTGTATTTACAATGGTGTTTGTTCTTCACTGGTTGCCCTTTTCTTGTGGCAACAGGTCACAAATATTGCTGCTGTAATTGCACACTATGGAATTACACCCAGTAGATATGGGAGTTTATCAAAATTGGGTTTGTTTTCAAATTCTTTGTGGATCTTTGTAATCTGAGGGAAATATGTGTCTCTAATGTGGCCATACATTGGGCAGGAGCTTAGGAAGTGCAGCTCAGTTTCCACCTCATTTTGTGGGCAGTGTGCACATAGCCTGTCTTCTCTTGAGAGCCATGTCTGCTTACGGCGGCCTTTCTCAATAGCAAGGCTATGCTCACTGAGTCTGTACATAGTCAAAGCTTCCCTTAAGTTTGTGTCAGTCACAGTGGTCAGCTATTCTGCCACTGTGTACTCTCTGTTTAGGGCCAAATAGCATTCTAGTTTGCTCTGTTTTTTTGTTAATTCTTTCCAATGTGTCAAGTAATTATCTTTTTGTTTTCTCATGATTTGGTTGGGTCTAATTGTGCTGCTGTCCTGGGGCTCTGTGGGGTGTGTTTGTGTTTCTGAACAGAGCCCCGGGACCAGCTTGCTTAGGGGACTCTTCTCCAGGTTCATCTCTCTGTAGGTGATGCCTTTGTTATGAAAGGTTTGGGAATTGCTTCCTTTTAGGTGGTTGTAGAATTTAACGGCTCTTTTCTGGATTTTGATCATTAGCGGGTATCTGCTCTGCATGCATTATTTGGTGTTCTACGTTGTACACGGAGGATATTTTTGCAGAATTCTGCATGCAGAGTCTCAATTTGGTGTTTGTCCCATTTTGTGAAGTCTTGGTTGGTGAGCGGACCCCAGACCTCACAACCATAAAGGGCAATGGGCTCTATGACTGATTCAAGTATTTTTTGCCAGATCCTAATTGGTATGTTGAATCTTATGTTCCTTTTGATGGCATAGAAGGCCCTTCTTGCCTTTTCTCTCAGATCATTCACAGCTTTGTGGAAGTTACATGTGGTGCTGATGTTTAGGCCGAGGTAGGTATAGTTTTTTGTGTGCTCTAGGGCAATGGTGTCTAGATGGAATTTGTATTTGTGGTCCTGGCGACTGGACCTTTTTTTGGAACACTATTATTATTATTATTAACACTACACAATATTTTTGTCTTACTGAGATTTACTGTCACGGCCCAGGTCTGGCAGAATCTGTGCAGAATATCTAGGTGCTGCTGTAGGCCCTCCTTGGTTGGTGACAGAATCACCAGATCATCAGCAAACAGTAGACATTTGACTTCAGATTCTGGTAGGATGAGGCCGGGTGCTGCAGACTTTTCTAGTGCCCGCGCCAATTCGTTGATATATATGTTGAAGAGCGTGGGGCTTAAGCTGCATCCCTGTCTCACCCCACGACCCTGTGTGAAGAAATGTGTGTGTTTTTTACAAATTTTAACAGCAAACTTGTTGTTTGTGTACATGAATTTTATATAATGTCTTATGTTTTACCCCCAACACCACTTTTCATCCATTTGTATAGCAGACCCTCATGCCAAATTGAGTTGAAGGCTTTTTTGAAATCAACAAAGCATGAGAAGACTTTGCCTTTGTTTTGGTTTGTTTGGTTGTCAATTAGGGTGTGCAGGGTGAATACATGGTCTGTTGTAATTTGGTAAAAAGCCAATTTGACATTTGCTCAGTACATTGTTTTCATTGAGGAAATGTACGAGTCTGCTGTTAATGATAATGCAGTCGATTTTCCCATGGTTGCTGTTGACACATATCCCACGGTAGTTATTGGGGTCAAATTTGTCTCCACTTTGCCTGCACTTTTTTTCTCTCTCTCATCTTTCTGTCTCTCTTATATCTCTCTGTCTAATATCGCTCTCTCTCATCTCTCTCTCATATCGCTCTCTCTCATATCGCTCGCTCTCATATCTCCTCTCTCTCCTCTCTCTCTCTCTCATATCTCTCTCTCTCTCATATCGCTCTCTCTCATATATCTCTCTCTCATATATCTCTCTCTCATATCTCTGTCTCTCATATCTCTCTCTCATATCGCTCTCTCTCATATCTCTATCATATCTCTCTCATATCTCTCTCTCTCTCATATCGCTCTCTCTCTTATCTCTATCATATCTCTCTCTCATATCTCGCTCTCTCTCATATCGCTCTCTCTCATATCTCTCTCATATATCTCTCTCTCATATCACTTTCTCTCATATCGCTCTCTCTCATCTCTCTCTCTATCATATCTCTCTCTCATATATCTCTCTCTATCATTTCTCTCTCTCTCATATCGCTCTCTCTCTCTTATATCTCTCTCATATATCTCTCTCTCTCATATCGCTCTCTCTCATATCTCATATCTCTCTCTCATATATCTCTCTCTCATATATCTCTCTCTCTCTCAAATCTCTCTCTCTCTCATATCTCTCTCTCACATCGCTCTCTCTCATATATCTCTCTCTCTCATATCTCTCTCTCTCATATCGCTCTCTCTCTCATATATATCTCTCTCATATCGCTCTCTCTCATATCGCTCTCTCTCATATCTCTCTCTCTCATATATCTCTCTCTCATATCGCTCTCTCATACCTCTCTCTCATATCTCTTTCTCTCTCATATCGCTCTCTCTCATATCTCTCTCATATATCTATCTCTATCATATCTCGCTCTCTCATATATCGCTCTCTCTCTCATATATCTCTATCTCTCATATCTCTCTCTCTCTCTCATATATATCTCTCTCTCATATCTCTCTCTCATATCTCTCTCATATCTCTCTCATATATTTCTCTCTCTCATATCTCTATCATTTCTCAATCTCTATCATATCTCTCTTTCATATCTCTATCATCTCTCTCATCTCTCTCTCTTTCTATCATATCTGTATCTCTATCATATCTCTCTCTCATCTCGCTCTCTCTGATCTCTCTCTCTCTCTCTCTGTCTCTCTCCTATCTCTCTCTCTCTAGGAGAACCTGACATTGGTTTAGGGTTCAGGACACTTCTTGGTTCGTCTTCAGGTCAGAGAGCTGGCCAACATCACTTACCCGGAGAACAGCAATGTTGTACAGGTGACAACACACACAAACTCACCATTAACACACACACAAACTCACCATTTTTAGCACACACACACACACACACACACACACACACACACACACACACACACACACACACACACACACACACACACACACACACACACCATTAAAACACATACACTGCCCATAGCCAAGGAGTTCTGACTACGGTCCACAAAGAGCTGCTAAGTCAGGCTTGAGATGTCTCTTAGGTGTCTCCCCTGCGGCCCGGCCTCTCCTCCAACCACACCGTAAAACTATAGTATACAGTCTATACAGTCCTGATGTATTGTCACAACACACCATAAAACTATAGTATACAGTCTATACAGTCCTGATGTACTGTCACACCACACCATACAACTATAGTATACAGTCTATACAGTCCTGATGTACTGTCACAACACACCATACAACTATAGTATACAGTCCTGTTGTACTGTCACAACACACCATAAAACTATAGTATACAGTCTATACAGTCCTGATGTATTGTCACAACACACCATAAAACTATAGTATACAGTCCTGTTGTATTGTCACAACACACCATACAACTATAGTATACAGTCTATACAGTCCTGTTGTATTGTCACAACACACCATAAAACTATAGTATACAGTCCTGTTGTACTGTCACAACACACCATAAAACTATAGTATACAGTCTATACAGTCCTGATGAACTGTCACAACACACCATAAAACTATAGTATACAGTCCTGTTGTACTGTCACAACACACCATAAAACTATAGTATACAGTCTATACAGTCCTGATGAACTGTCACAACACACCATAAAACTATAGTATACAGTCCTGTTGTACTGTCACAACACACCATAAAACTATAGTATACAGTCCTGATGTATTGTCACAACACACCATAAAACTATAGTATACAGTCTATACAGTCCTGATGTACTGTCACAACACACCATAACACTATAGTATACAGTCCTGATGTACTGTCACAACACACCATAAAACTATAGTATACAGTCTATACAGTCCTGATGTATTGTCACAACACACCATAAAACTATAATATACAGTCTGTATACAGTCCTGATGAACTGTCACAACACACCATAAAACTATAGTATACAGTCTATACAGTCCTGATGAACTGTCACAACACACCATAAAACTATAGTATACAGTCCTGTTGTACTGTCACAACACACCATAAAACTATAGTATACAGTCTATACAGTCCTGATGTATTGTCACAACACACCATAAAACTATAGTATACAGTCCTGTTGTATTGTCACAACACACCATACAACTATAGTATACAGTCCTGTTGTACTGTCACAACACACCATAAAACTATAGTATACAGTCCTGTTGTACTGTCACAACACACCATAAAACTATAGTATACAGTCCTGATGTACTGTCACAACACACCATACAACTATAGTACACAGTCTATACAGTCCTGATGAACTGTACGTTGTTTTCATATGCAGGTCTACCCCAGATTCACCCTGCAGCCAAGTCTGGCACTGACACTGGGCAGCGTAGGACAGGTATCCAAATACACATTATCAGTGTTTCTAAAATGATGGTTCAGGAGGAGCTACTGGTGGGTTTCTGGTCACGCTGACACAATGCAGAAATCACTCTGACATTTCCTAGTTGCTAAAATTCGAATAGTTCGCCTAATATCAGTTTATGTGCCAAAACAAGCAAGTATCGTGTAGAGATTCATTATACCATCTAAACCCGAAATGTTTTATTTTCACTGACTCTAGGTTTCTGTTAACTCTGACTCTAGGTTTCTGTTAACTCCGACTCTAGGTTTCTGTTAACTCCGACTCTAGGTTTCTGTTAACTCTGACTCTAGGTTTCTGTTAACTCTGACTCTAGGTTTCTGTTAACTCTGACTCTAGGTTTCTGTTAACTCTGACTCTAGGTTTCTGTTAACTCTGACTCTAGGTTTCTGTTAACTCTGTCTAGGTTTCTGTTAACTCTGACTCTAGGTTTCTGTTACTCTACTCTGTCTAGTTAACTCTGACTCTGGTTTCTGTTAACTCTGACTCTAGGTTTCTGTTAACTCTGACTCTAGGTTTCTGTTAACTCTGACTCTAGGTTTCTGTTAACTCTGACTCTAGGTTTCTGTTAACTCTGACTCTAGGTTTCTGTTAACTCTGACTCTAGGTTTCTGTTAACTCTGACTCTAGGTTTCTGTTAACTCTGGTTTCTGTTAACTCTGACTCTAGGTTTCTGTTAACTCTGTTAACTCTGACTCTAGGTTTCTGTTAACTCTGACTCTAGGTTTCTGACTTAGGTTTCTGTTAACTCTGACTCTAGGTTTCTGTTAACTCTGACTCTAGGTTTCTGTTAACTCTGACTCTAGGTTTCTGTTAACTCTGACTCTAGGTTTCTGTTAACTCTGACTCTAGGTTTCTGTTAACTCTGACTCTAGGTTTCTGTTAACTCTGACTCTAGGTTTCTGTTAACTCTGACTCTAGGTTTCTGTTAACTCTGACTCTAGGTTTCTGTTAACTCTGACTCTAGGTTTCTGTTAGCTCTGACTCTAGGTTTCTGTTAACTCTGACTCTAGGTTTCTGTTAACTCTGACTCTAGGTTTCTGTTAACTCTGACTCTAGGTTTCTCTGTTTGACTCTGACTTTCTAGGTTTCTCTGACTCTAGGTTTCTGTTAACTCTGACTCTAGGTTTCTGTTAACTCTGACTCTAGGTTTCTGTTAACTCTGACTCTAGGTTTCTGTTAACTCTGACTAGGTTTCTGTTAACTCTGACTCTAGGTTCTGTTAACTCTGGTTTCTGTTACTCTAGGTTTCTGTTAACTCTGACTCTAGGTTTCTGTTAACTCTGACTCTAGGTTTCTGTTAACTCTGACTCTAGGTTTCTGTTAACTCTGACTCTAGGTTTCTGTTAACTCTGACTCTAGGTTTCTGTTAACTCTGACTCTAGGTTTCTGTTAACTCTGACTCTAGGTTTCTGTTAACTCTGACTCTAGGTTTCTGTTAACTCTGACTCTAGGTTTCTGTTAACTCTGACTCTAGGTTTCTGTTAACTCTGACTCTAGGTTTCTGTTAACTCTGACTCTCTGACTCTAGGTTTCTGTTAACTCTGACTCTAGGTTTCTGTTAGCTCTGACTATAGGTTTCTGTTTACTCTGACTCTATGTTTCTGTTAACTCTGACTAGGTTTCTGTTAACTCTGACTCTAGGTTTCTGAAGCTCCGACTCTAGGTTTCTGTTAGCTCCGACTCTAGGTTTCTGTTTACTCTGACTCTAGGTTTCTGTTAACTCTGACTAGGTTTCTGTTAACTCTGACTCTAGGTTTCTGTTAACTCTGACTAGGTTTCTGTTTACTCTGACTCTAGGTTTCTGTTAACTCTGACTCTAGGTTTCTGTTAACTCTGACTCTAGGTTTCTGTTAACTCTGACTCTAGGTTTCTGTTAACTCTGACTCTAGGTTTCTGTTAACTCTGACTCTAGGTTTCTGTTAACTCTGACTCTAGGTTTCTGTTAACTCTGACTCTAGGTTTCTGTTAACTCTGACTCTAGGTTTCTGTTAACTCTGACTCTAGGTTTCTGTTAACTCTGACTCTAGGTTTCTGTTAACTCTGACTCTAGGTTTCTGTTAACTCTGACTCTAGGTTTCTGTTACTCTAGGTTTCTGTTAACTCTGACTCTAGGTTTCTGTTAACTCTGACTCTAGGTTTCTGTTAACTCTGACTCTAGGTTTCTGTTAACTTCTGGTTTCTGTTAACTCTGACTCTAGGTTTCTGTTAACTCTGACTCTAGGTTTCTGTTAACTCTGACTCTAGGTTTCTGTTAACTCTGACTCTAGGTTTCTGTTAACTCTGACTCTAGGTTTCTGTTAACTCTGACTCTAGGTTTCTGTTACTCTGACTCTAGGTTTCTGTTAACTCTGACTCTAGGTTTCTGTTAACTCTGACTCTAGGTTTCTGTTAACTCTGACTCTAGGTTTCTGTTAACTCTGACTCTAGGTTTCTGTTAACTCCGACTCTAGGTTTCTGTTAACTCTGACTCTAGGTTTCTGTTAACTCTGACTCTAGGTTTCTGTTAACTCTGACTCTAGGTTTCTGTTAACTCTGACTCTAGGTTTCTGTTAACTCTGACTCTAGGTTTCTGTTAACTCTGACTCTAGGTTTCTGTTAACTCTGACTCTAGGTTTCTGTTAACTCTGACTCTAGGTTTCTGTTAACTCTGACTCTAGGTTTCTGTTAACTCTGACTCTAGGTTTCTGTTAACTCTGACTCTAGGTTTCTGTTAACTTCTGACTCTGACTAGGTTTCTGTTAACTCTGACTCTAGGTTTCTGTTAACTCTGACTCTAGGTTTCTGTTAACTCTGACTCTAGGTTTCTGTTAACTCTGACTCTAGGTTTCTCTCTGACTCTAGGTTTCTGTTAACTCTGACTCTAGGTTTCTGACTCTAGGTTTCTGTTAACTCTGACTCTAGGTTTCTGTTAACTCTGACTAGGTTTCTGTTAACTCTGACTAGGTTTCTGTTAACTCTGACTAGGTTTCTGTTAACTCTGACTAGGTTTCTGTTAACTCTGACTCTAGGTTTCTGTTAACTCTGACTCTAGGTTTCTGTTAACTCTGACTCTAGGTTTCTGTTAACTCTGACTCTAGGTTTCTGTTAACTCTGACTCTAGGTTTCTGTTACTCTAGGTTTCTGTTAACTCTGACTCTAGGTTTCTGTTAACTCTGACTCTAGGTTTCTGTTAACTCTGACTCTAGGTTTCTGTTAACTCTGACTCTAGGTTTCTGTTAACTCTGACTCTAGGTTTCTGTTAACTCTGACTCTAGGTTTCTGTTAACTCTGACTCTAGGTTTCTGTTAACTCTGACTCTAGGTTTGTTAACTCTGACTCTAGGTTTCTGAACTCTGACTCTTTCTAACTCTGACTCTAGGTTTCTGTTAACTCTGACTCTAGGTTTCTGTTAACTCTGACTCTAGGTTTCTGTTAACTCTGACTCTAGGTTTCTGTTAACTCTGACTCTAGGTTTCTGTTAACTCTGACTCTAGGTTTCTGTTAACTCTGACTCTAGGTTTCTGTTAACTCTGACTCTAGGTTTCTGTTAACTCTGACTCTAGGTTTCTGTTAACTCTGACTCTAGGTTTCTGTTAACTCTGACTCTAGGTTTCTCTGACTTAGGTTTCTGTTAACTCTGACTCTAGGTTTCTGTTAACTCTGACTCTAGGTTTCTGTTAACTCTGACTCTAGGTTTCTGTTAACTCTGACTCTAGGTTTCTGTTAACTCTGACTGTTAACTCTGACTCTAGGTTTCTGTTAACTCTGACTCTAGGTTTCTGTTAACTCTGACTCTAGGTTTCTGTTAACTCTGACTCTACTCTAGGTTTCTGTTAACTCTGACTCTAGGTTTCTGTTAACTCTGACTCTAGGTTTCTGTTAACTCTGACTCTAGGTTTCTGTTTACTCTGACTCTAGGTTTCTGTTAACTCTGACTCTAGGTTTCTGTTAACTCTGACTCTAGGTTTCTGTTAACTCTGACTCTAGGTTTCTGTTAACTCTGACTCTAGGTTTCTGTTAACTCTGACTCTAGGTTTCTGAAGCTCTGACTCTAGGTTTCTGTTAACTCTGACTCTAGGTTTCTGTTAACTCTGACTCTAGGTTTCTGTTAACTCTGACTCTAGGTTTCTGTTAACTCTGACTCTAGGTTTCTGTTAACTCTGACTCTAGGTTTCTGTTAACTCTGACTCTAGGTTTCTGTTAACTCTGACTCTAGGTTTCTGTTAACTCTGACTCTAGGTTTCTGTTAACTCTGACTAGGTTTCTGTTAACTCTGTCTAGGTTTCTGTTAACTCTAGGTTTCTGTTAACTCCGACTCTAGGTTTCTGTTAACTCTGACTCTGACTCTGTTAACTCTGACTCTAGGTTTCTGTTAACTCTGACTCTAGGTTTCTGTTAACTCTGACTCTAGGTTTCTGTTAACTCTGACTCTAGGTTTCTGTTAACTCTGACTCTAGGTTTCTGTTAACTCTGACTCTAGGTTTCTGTTAACTCTGACTCTAGGTTTCTGTTAACTCTGACTCTAGGTTTCTGTTAACTCTGACTCTAGGTTTCTGTTAGCTCTGACTCTAGGTTTCTGAAGCTCTGACTAGGTTTCTGTTAACTCTGACTCTAGGTTTCTGTTCACTCTGACTCTAGGTTTCTGTTAACTCTGACTCTAGGTTTCTGTTAACTCTGACTCTAGGTTTCTGTTAACTCTGACTCTAGGTTTCTCTGTTCTAACTCTGACTCTAGGTTTCTGTTAACTCTGACTCTAGGTTTCTCTGACTTTTCTGACTCTAGGTTTCTGTTAACTCTGACTCTAGGTTTCTGTTAACTCTGACTCTAGGTTTCTGTTAACTCTGACTCTAGGTTTCTGTTAACTCTGACTCTAGGTTTCTGTTAACTCTGACTCTAGGTTTCTGTTAACTCTGACTCTAGGTTTCTGTTAACTCTGACTCTAGGTTTCTCTGTTAACTCTGACTCTAGGTTTCTGTTAACTCTGACTCTAGGTTTCTGTTAACTCTGACTCTAGGTTTCTGTTAACTCTGACTCTAGGTTTCTGTTAACTCTGACTCTAGGTTTCTGTTAACTCTGACTCTAGGTTTCTGTTAACTCTGACTCTAGGTTTCTGTTAACTCTGACTCTAGGTTTCTGTTAACTCTGACTCTAGGTTTCTGTTAACTCTGACTCTAGGTTTCTGTTAACTCTGACTCTAGGTTTCTGTTAACTCTGACTCTAGGTTTCTGTTAACTCTGACTCTAGGTTTCTGTTAACTCTGACTCTAGGTTTCTGTTAACTCTGACTCTAGGTTTCTGTTAACTCTGACTCTAGGTTTCTGTTAACTCTGACTCTAGGTTTCTGTTAACTCTGTTACTCTGACTCTAGGTTTCTGTTAACTCTGACTCTAGGTTTCTGAACTCTCTAGGTTTCTGTTAGCTCTGACTCTAGGTTTCTGTTAACTCTGACTCTAGGTTTCTGTTAACTCTGACTCTAGGTTTCTGTTAACTCTGACTCTAGGTTTCTGTTAACTCTGACTCTAGGTTTCTGTTAACTCTGACTCTAGGTTTCTGTTAACTCTGACTCTAGGTTTCTGTTAACTCTGACTCTAGGTTTCTGTTAACTCTGACTCTAGGTTTCTGTTAACTCTGACTCTAGGTTTCTGTTAACTCTGACTCTAGGTTTCTGTTACTCTAGGTTTCTGTTAACTCTGACTCTAGGTTTCTGTTAACTCTGACTCTAGGTTTCTGTTAACTCTGACTCTAGGTTTCTGTTAACTCTGACTCTAGGTTTCTGTTAACTCTGACTCTAGGTTTCTGTTAACTCTGACTCTAGGTTTCTGTTAACTCTGACTCTAGGTTTCTGTTAACTCTGACTCTAGGTTTCTGTTAACTCTGACTCTAGGTTTCTGTTAACTCTGACTCTAGGTTTCTGTTAACTCTGACTCTAGGTTTCTGTTAACTCTGACTCTAGGTTTCTGTTAACTCTGACTCTAGGTTTCTGTTAACTCTGACTCTAGGTTTCTGTTAACTCTGACTTTTCTGTTAACTCTGACTCTAGGTTTCTGTTAACTCTGACTCTAGGTTTCTGTTAACTCTGACTCTGTTAGGTTTCTGTTAACTCTGACTCTAGGTTTCTGTTAACTCTGACTCTAGGTTTCTGTTAACTCTGACTCTAGGTTTCTGTTAACTCTGACTCTAGGTTTCTGTTAACTCTGACTCTAGGTTTCTGTTAACTCTGACTCTAGGTTTCTGTTAACTCCGACTCTAGGTTTCTTTCTCTGTTTTCTGTTAACTCTGACTCTAGGTTTCTGTTAACTCTGACTCTAGGTTTCTGTTAACTCTGACTCTAGGTTTCTGTTAACTCTGACTAGGTTTCTGTTAACTCTGACTAGGTTTCTGTTAACTCTGACTCTAGGTTTCTGTTAACTCTGACTCTAGGTTTCTGTTAACTCTGACTCTAGGTTTCTGTTAACTCTGACTCTAGGTTTCTGTTAACTCTGACTCTAGGTTTCTGTTAACTCTGACTCTGGTTTCTGACTCTAGGTTTCTGTTAACTCTGACTCTAGGTTTCTGTTAACTCTGACTCTAGGTTTCTGTTAACTCTGACTCTAGGTTTCTGTTAACTCTGACTCTAGGTTTCTGTTAACTCTGACTCTAGGTTTCTGTTAACTCTGACTCTAGGTTTCTGTTAACTCTGACTCTAGGTTTCTGTTAACTCTGACTCTAGGTTTCTGTTAACTCTGACTCTAGGTTTCTGTTAACTCTGACTCTAGGTTTCTGTTAACTCTGACTCTAGGTTTCTGTTAACTCTGACTCTAGGTTTCTGTTAACTCTGACTCTAGGTTTCTGTTAACTCTGACTCTAGGTTTCTGTTAACTCTGACTCTGAGGTTTCTGTTAACTCTGACTCTAGGTTTCTGTTAACTCTGACTCTAGGTTTCTGTTAGCTCTGACTCTTCTGACTCTGACTAGGTTTCTGTTAACTCTGACTCTAGGTTTCTGTTAACTCTGACTCTAGGTTTCTGTTAACTCTGACTCTAGGTTTCTAGGTTTCTGTTAACTCTGACTCTAGGTTTCTGTTAACTCTGACTCTAGGTTTCTGTTAACTCTGACTCTAGGTTTCTGTTAACTCTGACTCTAGGTTTCTGTTAACTCTGACTCTAGGTTTCTGTTAACTCTGACTCTAGGTTTCTGTTAACTCTGAACTCTGACTCTGAGGTTTCTGTTAACTCTGACTCTAGGTTTCTGTTAACTCTGACTCTAGGTTTCTGTTAACTCTGACTCTAGGTTTCTGTTAACTCTGACTCTAGGTTTCTGTTAACTCTGACTCTAGGTTTCTGTTAACTCTGACTCTAGGTTTCTGTTAACTCTGACTCTGGTTTCTGTTAACTCTGACTCTAGGTTTCTGTTAACTCTGTTTTCTGTTAACTCTGACTCTAGGTTTCTGTTAACTCTGACTCTAGGTTTCTGTTAACTCTGACTCTAGGTTTCTGTTAACTCTGACTCTAGGTTTCTGTTAACTCTGACTCTAGGTTTCTGTTAACTCTGACTCTAGGTTTCTGTTAACTCTGACTCTAGGTTTCTGTTAACTCTGACTCTAGGTTTCTGTTAACTCTGACTCTAGGTTTCTGTTAACTCTGACTCTAGGTTTCTGTTAACTCTGACTCTAGGTTTCTGTTAACTCTGACTCTAGGTTTCTGTTAACTCTGACTCTAGGTTTCTGTTAACTCTGACTCTAGGTTTCTGTTAACTCTGACTCTAGGTTTCTGTTAACTCTGACTCTAGGTTTCTGTTAACTCTGACTCTAGGTTTCTGTTAACTCTGACTCTAGGTTTCTGTTAACTCTGACTCTAGGTTTCTGTTAACTCTGACTCTAGGTTTCTGTTAACTCTGACTCTAGGTTTCTGTTAACTCTGACTCTAGGTTTCTGTTAACTCTGACTCTAGGTTTCTGTTAACTCTGACTCTAGGTTTCTGTTAACTCTGACTCTAGGTTTCTGTTAACTCTGACTAGGTTTCTGTTAACTCTGACTCTAGGTTTCTGTTAACTCCGACTAGGTTTCTGTTAACTCTGACTCTAGGTTTCTGTTAACTCTGACTCTAGGTTTCTGTTAACTCTGACTCTAGGTTTCTGTTAACTCTGACTCTAGGTTTCTGTTTTCTGTTAACTCTGACTCTAGGTTTCTGTTTCTGACTCTAGGTTTCTTAACTCTGACTCTAGGTTTCTGTTAACTCTGACTCTAGGTTTCTGTTAACTCTGACTCTAGGTTTCTGTTAACTCTGACTCTAGGTTTCTGTTAACTCTGACTCTAGGTTTCTGTTAACTCTGACTCTAGGTTTCTGTTAACTCTGACTCTAGGTTTCTGTTAACTCTGACTCTAGGTTTCTGTTAACTCTGACTCTAGGTTTCTGTTAACTCTGACTCTAGGTTTCTGTTAACTCTGACTCTAGGTTTCTGTTAACTCTGACTCTAGGTTTCTGTTAACTCTGACTCTAGGTTTCTGTTAACTCTGACTCTAGGTTTCTGTTAACTCTGACTCTAGGTTTCTGTTAACTCTGACTCTAGGTTTCTGTTAACTCTGACTCTAGGTTTCTGTTAACTCTGACTCTAGGTTTCTGTTAACTCTGACTCTAGGTTTCTGTTAACTCTGACTCTGGTTTCTCTAGGTTTCTGTTAACTCTGACTCTAGGTTTCTGTTAACTCTGACTCTAGGTTTCTGTTAACTCTGACTCTAGGTTTCTGTTAACTCTGACTCTAGGTTTCTGTTAACTCTGACTCTTTCTGTTACTCTGAGGTTTCTGTTAACTCTGACTCTAGGTTTCTGTTAACTCTGACTCTAGGTTTCTGTTAACTCTGACTCTAGGTTTCTGTTAACTCTGACTCTAGGTTTCTGTTAACTCTGACTCTAGGTTTCTGTTAACTCTGACTCTAGGTTTCTGTTAACTCTGACTCTAGGTTTCTGTTAACTCTGACTCTAGGTTTCTGTTAACTCTGACTCTAGGTTTCTGTTAACTCTGACTCTAGGTTTCTGTTAACTCTGACTCTAGGTTTCTGTTAACTCTGACTCTAGGTTTCTGTTAACTCTGACTCTAGGTTTCTGTTAACTCTGACTCTAGGTTTCTGTTAACTCTGACTCTAGGTTTCTGTTAACTCTGACTCTAGGTTTCTGTTAACTCTCTAGGTTTCTGTTAACTCGACTCTAGGTTTCTGTTTCTCTGACTCTAGGTTTCTGTTAACTCTGACTCTAGGTTTCTGTTAACTCTGACTCTGGTTTCTGTTAACTCTGACTCTAGTTTCTGTTAACTCTGACTCTAGGTTTCTGTTAACTCTGACTCTAGGTTTCTGTTAACTCTGAAGGTTTCTCTCTGACTCTAGGTTTCTGTTAACTCTGACTCTAGGTTTCTGTTAACTCTGACTCTAGGTTTCTGTTAACTCTGACTCTAGGTTTCTGTTAACTCTGACTCTAGGTTTCTGTTACTCTAGGTTTCTGTTAACTCTGACTCTAGGTTTCTGTTAACTCTGACTCTAGGTTTCTGTTAACTCTGACTCTAGGTTTCTGTTAACTCTGACTCTAGGTTTCTGTTAACTCTGACTCTAGGTTTCTGTTAACTCTGACTCTAGGTTTCTGTTAACTCTGACTCTAGGTTTCTGTTAACTCTGAAGGTTTCTCTCTGACTCTAGGTTTCTGTTAACTCTGACTCTAGGTTTCTGTTAACTCTGACTCTAGGTTTCTGTTACTCTAGGTTTCTGTTAACTCCGACTCTGGGTTTCTGTTAACTCCGACTCTAGGTTTCTGTTAACTCCGACTCTAGGTTTCTGTTAACTCTGACTCTAGGTTTCTGTTAACTCTGACTCTAGGTTTCTGTTAACTCTGACTCTAGGTTTCTGTTAACTCTGACTCTAGGTTTCTGTTAACTCTGACTCTAGGTTTCTGTTAACTCTGACTCTAGGTTTCTGTTAACTCTGACTCTAGGTTTCTCTGACTTTCTGTTAACTCTGACTCTAGGTTTCTGTTAACTCTGACTCTTTCTGTTAGGTTTCTGTTAACTCTGACTCTAGGTTTCTGTTAACTCTGACTCTAGGTTTCTGTTAACTCTGACTCTAGGTTTCTGTTAACTCTGACTCTAGGTTTCTGTTAACTCTGACTCTAGGTTTCTGTTAACTCTGACTCTAGGTTTCTGTTAACTCTGACTCTAGGTTTCTGTTAACTCTGACTCTAGGTTTCTGTTAACTCTGACTCTAGGTTTCTGTTAACTCTGACTCTAGGTTTCTGTTAACTCTGACTCTAGGTTTCTGTTAACTCTGACTCTAGGTTTCTGTTACTCTAGGTTTCTGTTAACTCTGACTCTAGGTTTCTGTTACTCTAGGTTTCTGTTAACTCTGACTCTAGGTTTCTGTTAACTCTGACTCTAGGTTTCTGTTAACTCTGACTCTAGGTTTCTGTTAACTCTGACTCTAGGTTTCTGTTAACTCTGACTCTAGGTTTCTGTTAACTCTGACTCTAGGTTTCTGTTAACTCTGACTCTAGGTTTCTGTTAAGGTTTCTGTTAACTCTGACTCTACTCTGACTCTAGGTTTCTGTTAACTTCTGTTAACTCTGACTCTGGTTTCTGTTACTCTAGGTTTCTGTTAACTCTGACTCTAGGTTTCTGTTAACTCTGACTCTAGGTTTCTGTTAACTCTGACTCTAGGTTTCTGTTAACTCTGACTCTAGGTTTCTGTTAACTCTGACTCTAGGTTTCTGTTAACTCTGACTCTAGGTTTCTGTTAACTCTGACTCTAGGTTTCTGTTAACTCTGACTCTAGGTTTCTGTTAACTCTGACTCTAGGTTTCTGTTAACTCTGACTCTAGGTTTCTGTTAACTCTGACTCTAGGTTTCTGTTAACTCTGACTCTAGGTTTCTGTTAACTCTGTTTTCTGTTAACTCTGACTCTAGGTTTCTGTTAACTCTGACTCTAGGTTTCTGTTAACTCTGACTCTAGGTTTCTGTTAACTCTGACTCTAGGTTTCTGTTAACTCTGACTCTAGGTTTCTGTTAACTCTGACTCTAGGTTTCTGTTAACTCTGACTCTAGGTTTCTGTTAACTCTGACTCTAGGTTTCTGTTAACTCTGACTCTAGGTTTCTGTTAACTCTGACTCTAGGTTTCTGTTAACTCTGACTCTAGGTTTCTGTTAACTCTGACTCTAGGTTTCTGTTAACTCTGACTCTAGGTTTCTGTTAACTCTGACTCTAGGTTTCTGTTAACTCTGACTCTAGGTTTCTGTTTCTGTTACTCTGACTCTAGGTTTCTGTTAACTCTGACTCTAGGTTTCTGTTAACTCTGACTCTAGGTTTCTGTTAACTCTGACTCTAGGTTTCTGTTAACTCTGACTCTAGGTTTCTGTTAACTCTGACTCTAGGTTTCTGTTAACTCTTTCTGTTACTCTAGGTTTCTGTTAACTCTGACTCTAGGTTTCTGTTAACTCTGACTCTAGGTTTCTGTTAACTCTGACTCTAGGTTTCTGTTAACTCTGACTCTAGGTTTCTGTTAACTCTGACTCTAGGTTTCTGTTAGGTTTCTCTCTGACTCTAGGTTTCTGTTAACTCTGACTCTAGGTTTCTAGGTTTCTTAACTCTGACTCTAGGTTTCTGTTAACTCTGACTCTAGGTTTCTGTTAACTCTGACTCTAGGTTTCTGTTAACTCTGACTCTAGGTTTCTGTTAACTCTGACTCTAGGTTTCTGTTAACTCTGACTCTAGGTTTCTGTTAACTCTGACTCTAGGTTTCTGTTAACTCTGACTCTAGGTTTCTGTTAACTCTGACTCTAGGTTTCTGTTAACTCTGACTCTAGGTTTCTGTTAACTCTGACTCTAGGTTTCTGTTAACTCTGACTCTAGGTTTCTGTTAACTCTGACTCTAGGTTTCTGTTAACTCTGACTCTAGGTTTCTGTTAACTCTGACTCTAGGTTTCTGTTAACTCTGACTCTAGGTTTCTGTTAACTCTGACTCTAGGTTTCTGTTAACTCTGACTCTAGGTTTCTGTTAACTGGTTTCTGTTAACTCTGACTCTAGGTTTCTGTTAACTCTGACTCTAGGTTTCTGTTTACTCTGACTCTAGGTTTCTGTTAACTCTGACTCTAGGTTTCTGTTAACTCTGACTCTAGGTTTCTGTTAACTCTGACTCTAGGTTTCTGTTAACTCTGACTCTAGGTTTCTGTTAACTCTGACTCTAGGTTTCTGTTAACTCTGACTCTAGGTTTCTGTTAACTCTGACTCTAGGTTTCTGTTAACTCTGACTCTAGGTTTCTGTTAACTCTGACTCTAGGTTTCTGTTAACTCTGACTCTAGGTTTCTGTTAACTCTGACTCTAGGTTTCTGTTAACTCTGACTCTAGGTTTCTGTTAACTCTGACTCTAGGTTTCTGTTAACTCTGACTCTAGGTTTCTGTTAACTCTGACTCTAGGTTTCTGTTAACTCTGACTCTAGGTTTCTGTTAACTCTGACTCTAGGTTTCTGTTAACTCTGACTCTAGGTTTCTGTTAACTCTGACTCTCTGACTCTAGGTTTCTGTTAACTCTGTTAGGTTTCTGTTAACTCTGACTCTAGGTTTCTGTTAACTCTGACTCTAGGTTTCTGTTAACTCTGACTCTAGGTTTCTGTTAACTCTGACTCTAGGTTTCTGTTAACTCTGACTCTAGGTTTCTGTTAACTCTGACTCTAGGTTTCTGTTAACTCTGACTCTAGGTTTCTGTTAACTCTGACTCTAGGTTTCTGTTAACTCTGACTCTAGGTTTCTGTTAACTCTGACTCTAGGTTTCTGTTAACTCTGACTCTAGGTTTCTGTTAACTCTGACTCTAGGTTTCTGTTAACTCTGACTCTAGGTTTCTGTTAACTCTGACTCTAGGTTTCTTTTAACTCTGACTCTAGGTTTCTGTTAACTCTCTGACTCTAGGTTTCTGTTAACTCTGACTCTAGGTTTCTGTTAACTCTGACTCTAGGTTTCTGTTAACTCTGACTCTAGGTTTCTGTTAGCTCTGACTATAGGTTTCTGTTAGGTTTCTCTGACTCTAGGTTTCTGTTAACTCTGACTCTAGGTTTCTGTTAACTCTGACTCTAGGTTTCTGTTAACTCTGACTCTAGGTTTCTGTTAACTCTGACTCTAGGTTTCTGTTAACTCTGACTCTAGGTTTCTGTTAACTCTGACTCTAGGTTTCTGTTAACTCTGACTCTAGGTTTCTGTTAACTCTGACTCTAGGTTTCTGTTAACTCTGACTCTAGGTTTCTGTTAACTCTGACTCTAGGTTTCTGTTAACTCTGACTCTAGGTTTCTGTTAACTCTGACTCTAGGTTTCTGTTAACTCTGACTCTAGGTTTCTGTTAACTCTGACTCTAGGTTTCTGTTAACTCTGACTCTAGGTTTCTGTTAACTCTGACTCTAGGTTTCTGTTAACTCTGACTCTAGGTTTCTGTTAACTCTGACTCTAGGTTTCTGTTAACTCTGGTTTCTGTTAACTCTGACTCTAGGTTTCTGTTAACTCTGACTCTAGGTTTCTGTTAACTCTGACTCTAGGTTTCTGTTAACTCTGACTAGGTTTCTGTTAACTCTGACTCTAGGTTTCTGTTAACTTTCTGACTCTGACTCTAGGTTTCTGTTAACTCTGACTCTAGGTTTCTGTTAACTCTGACTCTAGGTTTCTGTTAACTCTGACTCTAGGTTTCTGTTAACTCTGACTCTAGGTTTCTGTTAACTCCGACTCTAGGTTTCTGTTAACTCTGACTCTAGGTTTCTGTTAACTCTGACTCTAGGTTTCTGTTAAC
Source organism: Oncorhynchus nerka (assembly GCF_034236695.1). NCBI lineage: Eukaryota > Metazoa > Chordata > Actinopteri > Salmoniformes > Salmonidae > Oncorhynchus > Oncorhynchus nerka. Next base: position 23,572,802 of record NC_088409.1, read on the forward strand.
TCTGACTCTAGGTTTCTGTTAACTCTGACTCTAGGTTTCTGTTAACTCTGACTCTAGGTTTCTGTTAACTCTGACTCTAGGTTTCTGTTAACTCTGACTCTAGGTTTCTGTTAACTCTGACTCTAGGTTTCTGTTAACTCTGACTCTAGGTTTCTGTTAACTCTGGTTTCTCTAGGTTTCTGTTAACTCTGACTCTAGGTTTCTGTTAACTCTGACTCTAGGTTTCTGTTAACTCTGACTCTAGGTTTCTGTTAACTCTGACTCTAGGTTTCTGTTAACTCTGACTCTAGGTTTCTGTTAACTCTGACTCTGTTAGGTTTCTGTTAACTCTGACTCTAGGTTTCTGTTAACTCTGACTCTAGGTTTCTGTTAACTCTGACTCTAGGTTTCTGTTAACTCTGACTCTAGGTTTCTGTTTTCTGTTAACTCTGACTCTAGGTTTCTGTTAACTCTGACTCTAGGTTTCTGTTAGGTTTCTGACTCTAGGTTTCTGTTAACTCTGACTCTAGGTTTCTGACTCTAGGTTTCTGTTAACTCTGACTCTAGGTTTCTGTTAACTCTGACTCTAGGTTTCTGTTAACTCTGACTCTAGGTTTCTGTTAGCTCTGACTCTAGGTTTCTGTTTCTGTTAACTCTGACTCTAGGTTTCTTAACTTAACTCTGAACTCTGTTACTCTGACTCTAGGTTTCTGTTAACTCTGACTCTAGGTTTCTGTTAACTCTGACTCTAGGTTTCTGTTACTCTGACTCTAGGTTTCTGTTAACTCTGACTCTAGGTTTCTGTTAACTCCGACTCTAGGTTTCTGTTAACTCTGACTAGGTTTCTGTTAACTCTGACTCTGACTCTAGGTTTCTGTTAACTCTGACTCTGGTTTCTGTTAACTCTGACTCTAGGTTTCTGTTAACTCTGACTCTAGGTTTCTGTTAACTCTGACTCTAGGTTTCTTCTGTTTCTGTTAACTCTGACTCTAGGTTTCTGTTAACTCTGACTCTAGGTTTCTGTTAACTCTGACTCTAGGTTTCTGTTAACTCTGACTCTAGGTTTCTGTTAACTCTGACTCTAGGTTTCTGTTAACTCTGACTCTAGGTTTCTGTTAACTCTGACTCTAGGTTTCTGTTAACTCTGACTCTAGGTTTCTGTTAACTCTGACTCTAGGTTTCTGTTAACTCTGACTCTAGGTTTCTGTTAACTCTGACTCTAGGTTTCTGTTAACTCTGACTCTAGGTTTCTGTTAACTCTTTCTGACTCTAGGTTTCTGTTAACTCTGACTCTACTTTCTGACTAGGTTTCTGTTAACTCTGACTCTAGGTTTCTGTTAACTCTGACTCTAGGTTTCTGTTAACTCTGACTCTAGGTTTCTGTTAACTTGACTCTAGGTTTCTAACTCTGACTCTAGGTTTCTGTTAACTCTGACTCTAGGTTTCTGTTAACTCTGACTCTAGGTTTCTGTTAACTCTGACTCTAGGTTTCTGTTAACTCTGACTCTAGGTTTCTGTTAACTCTGACTCTAGGTTTCTGTTAACTCTGACTCTAGGTTTCTCTGTTTTCTGTTACTCTGACTCTAGGTTTCTGTTAACTCTGACTCTAGGTTTCTGTTAACTCTGACTTAACTCTGACTCTAGGTTTCTGTTAACTCTGACTCTAGGTTTCTGTTAACTCTGACTCTAGGTTTCTGTTAACTCTGACTCTAGGTTTCTGTTAACTCTGACTCTAGGTTTCTGTTAACTCTGACTCTAGGTTTCTGTTAACTCTGACTCTAGGTTTCTGTTAACTCTGACTCTAGGTTTCTGTTAACTCTGACTCTAGGTTTCTGTTAACTCTGACTCTAGGTTTCTGTTAACTCTGACTCTAGGTTTCTGTTTTCTCTGACTCTAGGTTTCTGTTAACTCTGACTCTAGGTTTCTGTTAACTCTGACTCTAGGTTTCTGTTAACTCTGACTCTAGGTTTCTGTTAACTCTGACTCTAGGTTTCTGTTAACTCTGACTCTAGGTTTCTGTTAACTCTGACTCTTCTGTTAACTCTGACTTTTCTGTTAACTCTGACTCTTAGGTTTCTGTTAACTGACTCTTTTCTGTTAACTCTGACTCTAGGTTTCTGTTAACTCTGACTCTAGGTTTCTGTTAACTCTGACTCTAGGTTTCTGTTAACTCTGACTCTAGGTTTCTGTTAACTCTGACTCTAGGTTTCTGTTAACTCTGACTCTAGGTTTCTGTTAACTCTGACTCTAGGTTTCTGTTAACTCTGACTCTAGGTTTCTGTTAACTCTGACTCTAGGTTTCTGTTAACTCTGACTCTAGGTTTCTGTTAACTCTTCTTAACTCTGACTCTAGGTTTCTGTTCTGACTCTAGGTTTCTGACTCTAGGTTTCTGTTAACTCTGACTCTAGGTTTCTGTTAACTCTGACTCTAGGTTTGTTAACTGTTAACTCTGACTCTAGGTTTCTGTTAACTCTGACTCTAGGTTTCTGTTAACTCTGACTCTAGGTTTCTGTTAACTCTGACTCTAGGTTTCTGTTAACTCTGACTCTAGGTTTCTGTTAACTCTGACTCTAGGTTTCTGTTAACTCTGACTCTAGGTTTCTGTTAACTCTGACTCTAGGTTTCTGTTAACTCTGACTCTAGGTTTCTGTTAACTCTGACTCTAGGTTTCTGTTAACTCTGACTCTAGGTTTCTGTTAACTCTGACTCTAGGTTTCTGTTTCTGTTAACTCTGACTCTAGGTTTCTGTTAACTCTGACTCTAGGTTTCTGTTAACTCCGACTCTGGGTTTCCGTTAACTCCGACTCTAGGTTTCCGTTAACTCTGACTCTAGGATTCCGTTAACTCTGACTCTAGGTTTCTGTTAACTCTGACTCTGGGTTTCTGTTAACTCTGACTCTGGGTTTCTGTAGCTCTGACTATAGGTTTCTGTTTACTCTGACTCTAGGTTTCTGTTAACTCTGACTCTAGGTTTCTGTTAACTCTGACTCTAGGTTTCTGTTAACTCTGACTCTAGGTTTCTGTTAACTCTGACTCTAGGTTTCTGTTAACTCTGACTCTAGGTTTCTGTTAACTCTGACTCTAGGTTTCTGTTAACTCTGACTCTAGGTTTCTGTTAACTCTGACTCTAGGTTTCTGTTAACTCTGACTCTAGGTTTCTGTTAACTCTGACTCTAGGTTTCTGTTAACTCTGACTCTAGGTTTCTGTTAACTCTGACTCTAGGTTTCTGTTAACTCTGACTCTAGGTTTCTGTTAACTCTGACTCTAGGTTTCTGTTAACTCTGGTTTCTCTCTGACTCTAGGTTTCTGTTAACTCTGACTCTAGGTTTCTGTTAACTCTGACTCTAGGTTTCTGTTAACTCTGACTCTAGGTTTCTGTTAACTCTGACTCTAGGTTTCTGAAGCTCTGACTCTAGGTTTCTGTTAACTCTGACTCTAGGTTTCTGTTAACTCTGACTCTAGGTTTCTGGTTTCTAACTCTCTAGGTTTCTGTTAACTCTGACTCTAGTTTCTGTTAACTCTGACTCTAGGTTTCTGTTAACTCTGACTCTAGGTTTCTGTTAACTCTGACTCTAGGTTTCTGTTAACTCTGACTCTAGGTTTCTGTTAACTCTGACTCTAGGTTTCTGTTAACTCTGACTCTAGGTTTCTCTGTTAACTCTGACTCTAGGTTTCTGTTAACTCTGACTCTAGGTTTCTGTTAACTCTGACTCTAGGTTTCTGTTAACTTCTGTTAACTCTGACTCTGAGGTTTCTGTTACTCTAGGTTTCTGTTAACTCTGTTAACTCTGACTCTAGGTTTCTGTTAACTCTGACTCTAGGTTTCTGTTAACTCTGACTCTAGGTTTCTGTTAACTCTGACTCTAGGTTTCTGTTAACTCTGACTCTAGGTTTCTGTTAACTCTGACTCTAGGTTTCTGTTAACTCTGACTCTAGGTTTCTGTTAACTCTGACTCTAGGTTTCTGTTAACTCTGACTCTAGGTTTCTGTTAACTCTGACTCTAGGTTTCTGTTAACTCTGACTCTAGGTTTCTGTTAACTCTGACTCTAGGTTTCTGTTAGGACTTCTGTTAACTCTCTGACTCTAGGTTTCTGTTAACTCTGACTCTAGGTTTCTGTTAACTCTGACTCTAGGTTTCTGTTAACTCTGACTCTAGGTTTCTGTTAACTCTGACTCTAGTTTCTGTTAACTCTGACTCTTTTCTGTTAACTCTGACTCTAGGTTTCTGTTAACTCTGACTCTAGGTTTCTGTTAACTCTGACTCTAGGTTTCTGTTAACTCTGACTCTAGGTTTCTGTTAACTCTGACTCTAGGTTTCTGTTAACTCTGACTCTAGGTTTCTGTTAACTCTGACTCTAGGTTTCTGTTAACTCTGACTCTAGGTTTCTGTTAGCTCTGACTCTAGGATTCTGAAGCTCTGTCTCTAGGTTTCTGTTAGCTCTGACTCTAGAATTCTGTTAACTCTCACTCTAGGTTTCTGTTAACTCCGACTCTAGGTTTCTGTTAACTCTGACTCTAGGTTTCTGTTAACTCTGACTCTAGGTTTCTGTTAACTCTGACTCTAGGTTTCTGTTAACTCTGACTCTAGGTTTCTGTTAACTCTGACTCTGGGTTTCTGTTAACTCTGACTCTAGGTTTCTGTTAACTCTGACTCTAGGTTTCTGTTAACTCTGACTCTAGGTTTCTGTTAACTCTGACTCTAGGTTTCTGTTAACTCTGACTCTAGGTTTCTGTTAACTCTGACTCTAGGTTTCTGAAGCTCTGACTATAGGTTTCTGTTAACTCTGACTCTAGGTTTCTGTTAACTCTGACTCTAGGTTTCTGTTAACTCTGACTCTAGGTTTCTGTTAACTCTGACTCTAGGTTTCTGTTAACTCTGACTCTAGGTTTCTGTTAACTCTGACTCTAGGTTTCCGTTAACTCTGACTCTAGGATTCCGTTAACTCTGACTCTAGGTTTCTGTTAACTCTGACTCTAGGTTTCTGTTAACTCTGACTCTGGGTTTCTGTTAACTCTGACTATAGGTTTCTGTTAACTCTGACTCTAGGTTTCTGTTAACTCTGACTCTAGGTTTCTGTTAACTCTGACTCTAGGTTTCTGTTAACTCTGACTCTAGGTTTCTGTTAACTCTGACTCTAGGTTTCTGTTAACTCTGACTCTAGGTTTCTGTTAACTCTGACTCTAGGTTTCTGTTAACTCTGACTCTAGGTTTCTGTTAACTCTGACTCTAGGTTTCTGTTAACTCTGACTCTAGGTTTCTGTTAACTCTGACTCTAGGTTTCTGTTAACTCTGGTTTCTGTTAGGACTCTAGGTTTCTGTTAACTCTGACTCTAGGTTTCTGTTAACTCTGACTCTAGGTTTCTGTTAACTCTGACTCTAGGTTTCTGTTAACTCTGACTCTAGGTTTCTGTTAACTCTGACTCTAGGTTTCTGTTAACTCTGACTCTAGGTTTCTGTTAACTCTGACTCTAGGTTTCTGTTAGCTCTGACTCTAGGTTTCTGTTAGCTCTGACTCTAGGTTTCTGTTAGCTCTGACTCTAGGTTTCTGTTAACTCTGACTCTAGGTTTCTGTTAACTCTGACTCTAGGTTTCTGTTAACTCTGACTCTAGGTTTCTGTTAACTCTGACTCTAGGTTTCTGTTAACTCTGACTCTAGGTTTCTGTTAACTCTGACTCTAGGTTTCTGTTAACTCTGACTCTAGGTTTCTGTTAACTCTGACTCTAGGTTTCTGTTAACTCTGACTCTCTGACTCTGTTAGTTGTCTGGTTTCTGTTAACTCTGACTCTAGGTTTCTGTTAACTCTGACTCTAGGTTTCTGTTAACTCTGACTCTAGGTTTCTCTTAACTCTGACTCTAGGTTTCTGTTAACTCTGACTCTAGGTTTCTCTGACTCTAGGTTTCTAACTCTGACTCTAGGTTTCTGTTAACTCTGACTCTAGGTTTCTGTTAACTCTGACTCTAGGTTTCTGTTAACTCTGACTCTAGGTTTCTGTTAACTCTGACTCTAGGTTTCTGTTAACTCTGACTCTAGGTTTCTGTTAACTCTGACTCTAGGTTTCTGTTAACTCTGACTCTAGGTTTCTGTTAACTCTGACTCTAGGTTTCTGTTAACTCTGACTCTAGGTTTCTGTTAACTCTGACTCTAGGTTTCTGTTACTCTAGGTTTCTGTTAACTCTGACTCTGGGTTTCTGTTAACTCCGACTCTAGGTTTCTGTTAACTCTGACTCTAGGTTTCTGTTAACTCTGGTTTCTGTTACTCTACTCTAGGTTTCTGTTAACTCTGACTCTAGGTTTCTGTTAACTCCGACTCTAGGTTTCTGTTAACTCCGACTCTAGGTTTCTGTTAACTCCGACTCTAGGTTTCTGTTAACTCCGACTCTAGGTTTCTGTTAACTCTGACTCTAGGATTCTGTTAGCTCTGTCTCTAGGTTTCTGTTAACTCTGACTCTAGGTTTCTGAAGCTCTGACTCTAGGTTTCTGTTAACTCTGACTCTAGGTTTCTGTTAACTCTGACTCTAGGTTTCTGTTAACTCTGACTCTAGGTTTCTGTTAGCTCTGACTCTAGGTTAACTTCTTCTGTTAACTCTGACTCTGGTTTCTAGGTTTCTGTTAACTCTGACTCTAGGTTTCTGTTAACTCTGACTCTAGGTTTCTGTTAACTCTGACTCTAGGTTTCTGTTAACTCTGACTCTAGGTTTCTGTTAACTCTGACTCTAGGTTTCTGTTAACTCTGACTCTAGGTTTCTGTTAACTCTGACTCTAGGTTTCTGTTAACTCTGACTCTGTTAACTCTGACTCTAGGTTTCTGTTAACTCTGACTCTAGGTTTCTGTTAACTCTGACTCTAGGTTTCTGTTAACTCTGACTCTAGGTTTCTGTTAACTCTGACTCTAGGTTTCTGTTAACTCTGACTCTAGGTTTCTGTTAACTCTGACTCTAGGTTTCTGTTAACTCTGACTCTAGGTTTCTGGTAACTCTGACTCTAGGTTTCTGTTAACTCTGACTCTAGGTTTCTGTTAACTCTGACTCTAGGTTTCTGTTAACTCCGAACTCTGGGTTTCTTAAGCTCTGACTCTAGGTTTCTGAAGCTCTGACTCTAGGTTTCTGTTAGCTCTGACTCTAGGTTTCTGTTAACTCTGACTCTAGGTTTCTGTTAACTCTGACTCTAGGTTTCTGTTAACTCTGACTCTAGGTTTCTGTTAACTCTGACTCTAGAATTCTGTTAACTCTCACTCTAGGTTTCTGTTAACTCTGACTCTAGGTTTCTGTTAACTCTGACTCTAGGTTTCTGTTAACTCTGACTCTAGGTTTCTGTTAACTCTGACTCTAGGTTTCTGTTAACTCTGACTCTAGGTTTCTGTTAACTCTGACTCTAGGTTTCTGTTAACTCTGACTCTAGGTTTCTGTTAGCTCTGACTCTAGGATTCTGTTAACTCTCACTCTAGGTTTCTGTTAACTCTGACTCTAGGTTTCTGGTTTTCTCTAGGTTTCTGTTAACTCTGACTCTAGGTTTCTGTTAACTCTGACTCTAGGTTTCTGTTAACTCTGACTCTAGGTTTCTGTTAACTCTGACTCTAGGTTTCTGTTAACTCTGACTCTAGGTTTCTGTTAACTCTGACTCTAGGTTTCTGTTAGCTCTGACTCTAGGTTTCTGTTAACTCTGACTCTAGGTTTCTGTTAACTCTGACTCTAGGTTTCTGTTAACTCTGACTCTAGGTTTCTGTTAACTCTGACTCTAGGTTTCTGTTAACTCTGACTCTAGGTTTCTGTTAACTCTGACTCTAGGTTTCTGTTAACTCTGACTCTAGGTTTCTGTTAACTCTGACTCTAGGTTTCTGTTAACTCTGACTCTAGGTTTCTGTTAACTCTGACTCTAGGTTTCTGTTAACTCTGACTCTAGGTTTCTGTTAACTCTGACTCTAGGTTTCTGTTCTACTTTCTGACTCTCTAGGTTTCTGTTAACTCTGACTCTAGGTTTCTGTTAACTCTGACTCTAGGTTTCTGTTAACTCTGACTCTAGGTTTCTGTTAACTCTGACTCTAGGTTTCTGTTAACTCTGACTCTAGGTTTCTGTTAACTCCGACTCTAGGTTTCTGTTAACTCTGACTCTAGGTTTCTGTTAACTCTGACTCTAGGTTTCTGTTAACTCTTTCTGTTAACTCTGACTCTAGGTTTCTGTTAACTCTGACTCTAGGTTTCTGTTAACTCTGACTCTAGGTTTCTGTTAACTCTGACTCTAGGTTTCTGTTAACTCTGACTCTAGGTTTCTGTTAACTCCGACTCTAGGTTTCTGTTAACTCTGACTAGGTTTCTGTTAGCTCTGACTCTAGAATTCTGTTAACTCTCACTCTAGGTTTCTGTTAACTCCGACTCTGGGTTTCCGTTAACTCTGACTCTAGGTTTCTGTTAACTCTGACTCTAGGTTTCTGTTAACTCTGACTCTAGGTTTCTGTTAACTCTGACTCTAGGTTTCTGTTAACTCTGACTCTAGGTTTCTGGTTTCTGGTTTCTGTTAACTCTGACTCTGGTTTCTGTTTCTGTTAACTCCGACTCTAGGTTTCTGTTAACTCTGACTCTGACTCTAGTTTCTGTTAACTCTGACTCTAGGTTTCTGTTAACTAACTCCGACTCTAGGTTTCTGTTAGCTCTGACTCTGTTAGGATTCTGGTTTCTTTAGCTCTGTCTCTAGGTTTCTGTTAACTCTGACTCTAGGTTTCTGTTTTCTAACTCTGACTCTAGGTTTCTGTTAACTCTGACTCTAGGTTTCTGTTAACTCTGACTCTAGGTTTCTGTTAACTCTGACTCTAGGTTTCTGTTAACTCTGACTAGGTTTCTGTTAACTCTGACTCTAGGTTTCTGTTAACTCTGACTCTAGGTTTCTGTTAACTCTGACTCTAGGTTTCTGTTAACTCTGACTCTAGGTTTCTGTTAACTCTGACTCTAGGTTTCTGTTAACTCTGACTCTAGGTTTCTGTTAACTCTGACTCTAGGTTTCTGTTAACTCTGACTCTAGGTTTCTGTTAACTCTGACTCTAGGTTTCTGTTAACTCTGACTCTAGGTTTCTGTTAACTCTGACTCTAGGTTTCTGTTAACTCTGACTCTAGGTTTCTGAAGCTCTGACTCTAGGTTTCTGTTAGCTCTGACTCTAGGTTTCTGTTAACTCTGACTCTAGGTTTCTGTTAACTCTGACTCTAGGTTTCTGTTAACTCTGACTCTAGGTTTCTGTTAACTCTGACTCTAGGTTTCTGTTAACTCTGACTCTAGGTTTCTGTTAACTCTGACTCTAGGTTTCTGTTAACTCTGACTCTAGGTTTCTGTTAACTCTGACTCTAGGTTTCTGTTAACTCTGACTCTAGGTTTCTGTTAACTCTGACTCTAGGTTTCTGTTAACTCTGACTCTAGGTTTCTGTTAGCTCTGACTCTAGGATTCTGAAGCTCTGTCTCTAGGTTTCTGTTAGCTCTGACTCTAGGTTTCTGTTAACTCTGACTCTAGGTTTCTGTTAACTCTGACTCTAGGTTTCTCTGACTCTAGGTTTCTGTTAACTCTGACTCTAGGTTTCTGTTAACTCTGACTCTAGGTTTCTGTTAACTCTGACTCTAGGTTTCTGTTAACTCTGACTCTAGGTTTCTGTTAACTCTGACTCTAGGTTTCTGTTAACTCTGACTCTAGGTTTCTGTTAACTCTGACTCTAGGTTTCTGTTAACTCTGACTCTAGGTTTCTGTTAACTCTGACTCTAGGTTTCTGTTAACTCTGACTCTAGGTTTCTGTTAACTCTGACTCTAGGTTTCTGTTACTCTAGGTTTCTGTTAACTCTGACTCTAGGTTTCTGTTAACTCTGACTCTAGGTTTCTGTTAACTCTGACTCTAGGTTTCTGTTAACTCTGACTCTAGGTTTCTGTTAACTCTGACTCTAGGTTTCTGTTAACTCTGACTCTAGGTTTCTGTTAACTAACTTTCTGACTCTGACTCTAGTATTCTGTTAACTCTGACTCTAGGTTTCTGTTAACTCTGACTCTAGGTTTCTGTTAACTCTGACTCTAGGTTTCTGTTAACTCTGACTCTAGGTTTCTGTTAGCTCTGACTCTAGGTTTCTGTTAACTCTGACTCTAGGTTTCTGTTAACTCTGACTCTAGGTTTCTGTTAGCTCTGACTCTAGGTTTCTGAAGCTCTGACTCTAGGTTTCTGTTAACTCTGACTCTAGTTCTCTTAACTCTGACTCTAGGTTTCTCTTAACTCTGACTCTAGGTTTCTCTTAACTCTGACTCTAGGTTTCTCTTAACTCTGACTCTAGGTTTCTCTTAACTCTGACTCTAGGTTTCTGTTAACTCTGACTCTAGGTTTCTCTTAACTCTGACTCTAGGTTTCTGTTACTCTAGGTTTCTGTTAACTCTGACTCTAGGTTTCTGTTAACTCTGACTCTAGGTTTCTGTTAACTCTGACTCTAGGTTTCTCTTAACTCTGACTCTAGGTTTCTCTTAACTCTGACTCTAGGTTTCTCTTAACTCTGACTCTAGGTTTCTCTTAACTCTGACTCTAGGTTTCTGTTAGCTCCGACTCTAGGTTTCTGTTAGCTCCGACTCTAGGATTCTGAAGCTCTGTCTCTAGGTTTCTGTTTACTCTGACTCTATGTTTCTGTTAACTCTGTCTAGGTTTCTGTTAACTCTGTCTAGGTTTCTGTTAACTCCGACTCTAGGTTTCTGTTAACTCCGACTCTAGGTTTCTGTTAACTCCGACTCTAGGTTTCTGTTAACTCCGACTCTAGGTTTCTGTTAACTCCGACTCTAGGTTCATGTTAACTCTGTTCCTAGGTTTCTGGTCTTGAACAGTGTTTGATTCATCATTGGATCACATGACAATTCAAAAGGCTTTTAGAGATTCACAACAAAGTGAATATAATGCTGATGGAAGTCATGGTATTACTATCTACTGTGTCAATGTCATAACTCCCTCTCATACACTTACACACGCACACCTCTCTCAGGTGAAGTGGGAGGGCGGCCCCCACCCCCAGTCCAGTGTGGGCTTCTCTGTGAGTGACAGCCGCATCGCCACGGTGACCGAGACAGGATTGGTCCGTGGAGTGGCAGTGGGCATCGTCAAACTAAGAGGGGCGTTGCAGACCGTCACTCAGGACACCGGAGCTCTGCCTACCTTCGCGCACACACACACACACACACACACACACTGTTACGAATCCCTTTTGGCCCGACAGTCTAGGGGGGATGGTAATGAGACCCGTAACATAACTCATGCAAATTATTATTGTGACAAAGTAAAAGTGTGAACGAAATAACCACGACAACAGAAATCTACCGTCAAACTCCAGGTTTATTTATAAACACACGGTAATGGGGGGAGCAGGAAAAGGGGCTGAGCTGGACCCAAGGAAAGAAACAATAAGTATTCAAAAACACCCCTAAGCTAGACTAGCCTACTTTAACAACAGCTAACTAACTAACCAAAAATACAGTGGGTGGTCCGCCCAGTTCTAACTAGTGTATTTCACAAAGTTCACCTACGGGTAGTGTATGCCCATGGGCGACTTGTCTTGGTTTCCCCTTTTCCCACCAGCAACAAACAAACACCATAACCAAAAACAATACTCACAGGTGATGACAAAGTGCTATGGAGGTGCTTTAAACAAAAGCGAGTTTAAGACACAAAGCAAGAGTGAAACACAGAGACCTACAGACATGGCATTTACAGAGAGATTGAGCTAGAGATTGAGCGAGAGATTGCTCTAGAGATTGAGCTAGAGATTGCTTGGGAACAAACAAATGATGGGGTTTTTAAACCATGGGGAAGGAACTGTGATAGGGTAAGAAGTAGGAGGAGGTGTGTCTTCTGATTGATGATTGATTGGGGAGTGATGGTTTTCACCTGTGAGGGGAGAAGGAGAGAAAAGAAACACACACACAGGATACACACACACACAGGATAACTGTATCCGTAACACTCCCACCCTTAAAAGAGCAACCCTAGGGGCTGCGACTACAGTATGTCAATGAATACTCATCACAAAGCAACAACCTTGCAAAACATACAGAAATAATTTTCACACACGAGACAAAGCATCTGCCAACACATTATCAGAACCCTTTTTGTGGCGGATCTCCAAATTATAATTTTGTACAATCAGCGCCCAACGCATAAGGCGCTGGTTCTGGTTGTACATTCGGTGGAGAAAAACTAAGGGGTTATGGTCAGTATATACAATCACGGGTAGGGCACTGGAACCAATATATACTTCAAAGTATTGCAGAGCCAACAACAAAGCAAGAGCTTCTTGTTCTATTGTCGCATAGTTTGTTTGACATTTATTAAATTTACGTGAAAAATAACAAACGGGATGATCCACTCCACTCTTGTCCTGCTGCAGTAGAACAGCACCAGCACCTCTGGCACTAGCATCTACCTCAAGTTTGAACGGTTGTTCAAAATCTGGAGCAGCAAGTACAGGTGTACTACATAAGAGTGCTTTCGCTGATTCAAAAGCTCTCTTACAATCAGGGGACCACACAAATGATCTAGCCGGACTAAGCAAATCGGTCAATGGAGCAACTACCGCGGAGAAATTTTTACAGAAGCTACGGTAGTAGCCAACCATCCCTAAAAAGCGGCGTAGCTCTCGTCTGGTGGTAGGTGCAGGGAATGCAGTTATAGCCAAGACCTTGGCACCAACACGGCGCACCTGTCCATGGCCAACCTCTTTACCGAGATAGGTAACAGTAGCCTTCCCAAACTCGCACTTTGCCAAGTTCAGGGTTAGAGAAGCAGCTGCCAACCGTTCACATACTACCCTTAGAGAGTCAACATGATCTGACCACTCAGACGAATAAATCACTAGGTCATCAAGGTATGCACTACAATTAGGAACACCAGCTAATACGGAGTTAACCAGTCGTTGGAAGGTGGCTGGTGCATTTCGCATCCCAAAAGCCATGATTGAGTACTGTAGGAAGTTGTCTGGGGTCACAAAGGCAGAAATCTCAGAAGCACGTGGCGTTAACGGAACCTGCCAGTAACCTTTTAAGAGGTCTATCTTAGTTACATACTTAGCAGCACCAATAGTGTCGATACAGTCGTCCAGTCGGGGTAACGGGAACGAATCTGGCATTGTGACAGAATTTACCTTTCGATAATCCGTACATAACCTGGACGTACCATCAGGTTTAGGAACCAGAATGCAAGGAGAACTCCAAGGGCTTGAACTTGGCTTAGCCAGGTCATTCTCCAACAAATATTTCACCTCATCCCTCATTATCTTCCTCTTGGAAGCGTTGATACGATATGGGTGTTGCTTGATAGGTGTAGCATTTCCAACATTAATGTCATGTTCCAACACATTTGTGCGAGTAGGAACGTCATTAAAGAGACATGGAAAACTGTGTAGTAGCCTCACAATATCATTGGCCTGTCCATCCGTTAAATGAACCAGACCGGATTGGATAGACAGCAGCATTTCTGAGTTGGGCAATCTAACACACTGCTGCTGAGTATTGCGCAACTCAAGCCATCAACATCATCAATATGACAGTCCACTATCATAGCAGTAGTAGCAGAGGAGACAGCAGTACCTTCCTCTGTTTTTGAACTCTCTAACTGTGTGATGGGTCGGGTGTGGTAAGCTTTCAACATGTTAATGTGACACACACGAGATTGGCGTTGTCTATCAGGAGTTTGAAGCACATAGTCAGTTTCACTTATTTTCTTTTCAATTAAATAAGGACCCGAGAAACGAGCTGACAGTGAAGATCCTGGAACAGGTAATAACACCAGTACTTGGTCACCTGGCTGTAGTGGACGAGAAACAGCCTCTTTATCATAGTGTCTTTTCATGCTCCTCTGTGAGGAAGACAGAGCTTCCTTTGCGAGAGCACAAGCTTGGTGTAGGCGCTCACGAAAGCGACTAACGTAGTCCAACACATTCTCATCTCATCTCTCATCAACACATTCTCATCTCTGGTACACAACTCTTGGCACAACTCTTGGGACAAGGATAGGATAAAGTAATCCCTCTCACCCCCCCTTAAAAGATTTAGATGCACTACTGTTCCACTGGATGTCATAAGGTGAATGCACCAATTTGTAAGTCGCTCTGGATAAGAGCGTCTGCTAAATGACTTAAATGTAAATGTAAATGTACAAGAACTGTTCTTTAAGGACTTTCATTGGTCCTCTCACTGTGTGACCAAACACCAGTTCAGCCGGGCTGAAACCTAGGGACTCCTGCACAGTTTCACGAGCAGCAAACAAAACTAGAGGAACTCCCTCATCCCAATCTTTCTCAGATTCCAAACAATATTTACGTAGCATAGACTTCAGTGTCTGATGCCATCTTTCAAGTGCACCCTGAGACTCTGGGTGATAGGCGCTTGACACACGGTGCGTAATTGACAAGGATTTTAACACCTGCCTGAAGAGCTTGGATAGGAAATTGGTTCCTTGATCGCTTTGTACCACCCTAGGTAACCGAATGTCGTGAAGAATTTTATTAAGGCTTTACTCACTACCGGGGCTGTAATCCTTCTCAGAGGAATGGCCTCGGGTATCTTGTAGCCATACACATTATCGTTAACAAAAACTGGTTACCCGATTTTGTCTTGATAACGGTCCGACACAATCAACCACCACATGCTCGAATGGTTCACCTATGACAGGTATGGGACAAAGAGGAGCGGGAGGAATAACCTGATTTGGTTTTCCTGTTATCTGACATGTGTGGCATGTCCGACAGAACTGAGCCACATCTTGTTTTAAACCCGGCCAAAAGAAATGTCGAAGGATCCGATCATAAGTTTTTGTGATTCCTAAATGACCAGACCACTGGTGATCATGAGCAAGGGATAACACATTTTGTCGAAAGGCTGTAGGAATCACTATTTGGTAAACAGCATTCAATCTCCATCCGCGTCAACATGGGATTTCCATTTACGCATGAGGAGATTACCATCAATGAAGTAAGCCACGTTCTTCTTCTTCACATCTTCCAATGAGACAACACTAGAAAAACATTTAGCAAGCTTGTTGTCAACCTTTTGGTTAGCAATCAGCTGCTCACGAGTGACTGGTAACTGTATTGCATCAGCAATAAGTTCAACGTTCTTTGATTCTTTCCTGGGCTGTTTGTCAGAGGTGATCAGCTTCTCAGAGGTATCACACAATCCATCTTCTTGATCAACCTCTTTGAACAGAACAGTGTTCGACAAATCTATCACGTCACCCTCTTGTAGTGCCTGAGCACGAGTGACAGCACAAGCGGGGAACACATGTGGATAACTCTGTGCCAGCTCATTCGAGAGAGAGTGGTCACTTTTATCCAATACTTCCAATATGGGTACTACCTTTCCTCCGGCAATATCGTTACCCATTATAAAGGTCACACCTTTCACTGGCAACATAGGACGTACCCCACTCTGAATATTCCACTGATTAACTCAGAGTGTACTTTCACAAAGTGCAATGGCACTGGGACAAAACCCATTTCAATACCCTGCACTAACACACTGGAACCACAGTATGTATCGTCAGATAAGGGCAACACATCAGACAATATAAACGACTGCGCCGCACCAGTATCTCTAAGGATTTTAACCGGTCGCTGAGACGCTTCGTCATTCGTTAGGGACACAAACCCCTCGAAAATGAATGGTTCATAACTGCGGTCGGGGATTGAGACTTTCAAACTACAGTTACCCTGAGGCACCTGTTTTGTTGCAGACCTCACAACCGTGCGAATTAGAGCAACACCTGTTGGTGGCTTGGCACGAAGAGGCATCCCTTGTTTGTGTTTAAGCAGGAAGCAATCATTAATCATATGTCCTACTTTATGACAATAGAAACAGGGACGCTCATTCTTCTGGCGTGCTTGATATACTACTGCTGGCCGACTAGGGCTAAAGGTAGGAAACTCAGTGGCTCTACTCTCAGTTTGAGCCGAAAACACACTCTTGTGCGTCAACACAAACTCGTCTGCCAACACAGACGCTTCTGCCAGGGAGGATACTTTCTGTTCGTTTAGGTAAACTACAATGCGTTCGGGTAAGCAATTTTTAAACTCTTCCAACAAGATTAACTCCCGGAGAGAGTTGAAATCAGTTACCTTACTAGCAGCATGCCATTTATCAAACAGATTTCCCTTGTCTCTAGCAAATTCCACATAAGTCTTACTAGAAGACTTTCTATGAGACCTAAATCTCTGTCGGTATGCCTCAGTCACAAGCTCATAGGCACGAAGAACAGTAGCTTTGACCACTTCGTAACTCAAACTGTCCTCCAGAGGTAGCGCTGACAAAACCTCTTGGGCTTTACCAGTTAATTTACACTGAAGTAATAGGCACCATACCTCTTCAGGCCATTTCAATGCTACGGCTATGTGCTCAAATACACAAAAATAGGAGTCAACCTCTGACTCTCTGAACAAAGGTACTAATGCAATCTGCCTACTAATGTCAAATGTGTTTGAGGACACAGCAGGTGAGGACGGCTCACAAACAGGCACAGTAGGACCGGAGGCTAGCCTCGCTGTCTCTGCCTCCAGTTCCATCTGGCGCATTTTGAACTCCAACTGCCTTTGTTCTCTGTCTGCCTCAATTTTACACATCTCCAAATGCCGTTGTTCTCGTTCTTTTTCTGCCTCTATTTTACACATCTCCAACTGGAGAGTCTCTCGCCTAATTTGGGCTCTCTCTTCCACCTCCAGTTGGAACTGTGCTAAACGGACATCCCTCCTGGCATCACCATTTGACAGTGGGGAGAGTGGATCAAAACGGGACAATGTGGCTGGTGTTTTAGCCTCGCCCTCATTATCAGACACCAATGGGCTTACAGGAGCAGCAACATCCCCTACAGGGGTAGTAGGCTCAGGCAGCGGTAACACAAGCACCTGCTCTTCCAACAATACATTTAATACTAGCTGTTTAACCTCCGCCTTAACTAAACTCTGCGGAATCGATACTGAATAATGGTCAGCCAAGGTCATTAAATCAACTCTACGACATTTGTCAAAAACCTCCCACGAAGGGTTATCCAAAAAGGATTTCAAATCAAAAGTAGTCATGTTACACTACTTCACAAGTGCCAAAGAAAATAGCAAACACTAATGCTACTTCAGCTATGACGCTCAACACTGAACTATACCACTACAACAATCTACATGAGCGGCATGGATGTTTGTTATGACCGATCCCGGACGAGGCTCCACTTATGTTACGAATACCTTTTGGCCCGACAGTCTAGGGGGGATGGTAATGAGACCCGTAACATAACTCATGCAAATTATTATTGTGACAAAGTAAAAGTGTGAACGAAATAACCACGACAACAGAAATCTACCGTCAAACTCCAGGTTTATTTATAAACACACGGTAATGGGGGGAGCAGGAAAAGGGGCTGAGCTGGACCCAAGGAAAGAAACAATAAGTATTCAAAAACACCCCTAAGCTAGACTAGCCTACTTTAACAACAGCTAACTAACTAACCAAAAATACAGTGGGTGGTCCGCCCAGTTCTAACTAGTGTATTTCACAAAGTTCACCTACGGGTAGTGTATGCCCATGGGCGACTTCTCTTGGTTTCCCCTTTTCCCACCAGCAACAAACAAACACCATAACCAAAAACAATACTCACAGGTGATGACAAAGTGCTATGGAGGTGCTTTAAACAAAAGAGAGGTTAAGACACAAAGCGAGAGTGAAAGACAGAGACCTACAGACATGGCATTTACAGAGAGATTGAGCTAGAGATTGAGCGAGAGATTGCTCTAGAGATTGAGCTAGAGATTGCTTGGGAACAAACAAATGATGGGGTTTTTAAACCATGGGGAAGGAACTGTGATAGGGTAAGAAGTAGGAGGAGGTGTGTCTTCTGATTGATGATTGATTGTTGACTGATTGGGGAGTGATGGTTTTCACCTGTGAGGGGAGAAGGAGAGAAAAGAAACACACACACAGGATACACACACACACAGGATAACTGTATCCGTAACACACACACACACACACACACACACACACTTTTGAATTATTGATTATCTGGTTGTCTTTGTGTGTGTGTCAGGATGAGGTGGATGTGGAGGTGTTCACACGTGTTAACATTGCCAAAGCAAGTGAGGTAGATAACATACAAAAGTGAAATAAACAATAAAAATGAACAGTAAACATCACACATACAGAAGTTTCAAAAGAATAAAGGTATTTGGGTGCGTATGTGCATGTGGTTTAGTAACCCCAGTGTGTGTGTGTGTGTGTGTGTGTGTGTGTGTGTGTGCGTGCGTGCATTTAGATGCCAGTGTATGTGATGAACAGTGACAGTAGTCAGAACCCCCTTTGCTCTGGACAGTGTAGAGTCTGGTCTCTCCTTCCACTGGAATCTGGGCAAGCTTGGAGTACGTGAGATACAAGCCCGACACACTCAGGTACGCTACACTTTGTCCCTGTATATGTAGGTCAATGTGTGTCAAACCACTTGGATATGACTGTGTGTGTGTGTGTGTGTGTGTGTGTGTGTGTGTGTGTGTGTGTGTGTGTGTGTGTGTGTGTGTGTGTGTGTGTGTGTGTGTGTGTGTGTGTGTGTGTGTGTGTGTGTGTGTGTTAGTTAGTTAGTTAGGCGGGGGTGACTGTCTCTCCTGCCCATAGTTTCTCTGTGCTGGTGAGGGCGTGGGCAGCGGGCAGGACCAGTTTGAGAGTGACAGTTCAGCTGGCCAATCACACGTCAGCCTCCCACCAGCAGCTCTCTGACGAGATACAGATACTGGTAAACACACTGGGTCGACCTCCTGCTTTTTCGACATTTGTTTATATGTTGTTGTTGAGTAGTTTATGTCTGTAGTATGATAACCTCTCCTCTCCACTCTTTACTCCTTTCTACTCCTGTCCTGTCCTCTCATCTCCTCTCTCCTCTCTTAAGTTGTACCAGGAGATACAGCTGGCTGTAGGAACCTCCAGATCTCTCTCCTCTCTAAGTTGTACCAGGAGATGCAGCTGGTTGTAGGAACCTCCAGATATCTCCTCTCTAAGTTGTACCAGGAGATGCAGCTGGCTGTAGGAACCTCCAGATCTCTCTCCTCTCTAAGTTGTACCAGGAGATGCAGCTGGCTGTAGGAACCTCGAGATCTATCTCCTCTCCCCTCTCTAAGTTGTACCAGGAGATGCAGCTGTATGTAGGAACCTCCAGATCTCGCTGCTTTCTAAGTTTCACCAGGAGATGCAGCTGGCTGTAGGAACCTCCAGATCTCTCTCCTCTCTAAGTTGTACCAGGAGATGCAGCTGGCTGTAGGAACCTCCAGATCTCTCTCCTCTCTAAGTTGTACCAGGAGATGCAGCTGGCTGTAGGTTGCAAGTTCGAATCCCCGAGCTGACAAGGTACAAATCTGTCGTTCAGGCAGTTAACCCACTGTTCCTAGGCCGTCATTGAAAATAAGAATTTGTTCTTAACTGACTTGCCTAGTAAAATAAAGGTAAAATAAGATTTAAAAATGTCTCCCTACTCACACTACGCACTACAGAGCAACACGTGAGAGCCAGCATGTGTGTCTGCATGTGCAGAAAAACAAAACATCACATTTACGTATTCAGAACTTTTACTCAGTACTTTGTTGAAGCACCTTTGGCAGTGATTACAGCCTCCTATTCTTCTTGGGTATGACACTACAAGCTTGGCACACCTGTATTTGGGGAGTTTCTGCAGATCCTCTCAAGCTCTGTCAGGTTGGATATGGAACATCGCTGCACAGCTATTGTCAGGTCTCTCCAGAAATGTTCGATCGGGTTCAATCCGGGCTCTGGCTGGGCCACTCAAGGACATTCAAAGACTTGTCCCATAGCCACTCCTACTCTTCACCACTACCTTATTCATAGGTAACTATCTAACCACTCTTCACCACTACCTTATACATAGGTAACTATCTAACCACTCTTCACCACTACCTTATTCATAGGTAACTAACCACACCACCACTACCTTATACATAGGTAAATATCTAACCACTCTTCACCACTACCTTATTCATAGGTAACTAACCACACCACCACTACCTTATTCATAGGTAACTATCTAACCACTCTTCACCACTACCTTATTCATAGGTAACTAACCACACCACCACTACCTTATACATAGGTAACTATCTAACTACTCTTCACCACTACCTTATACATAGGTAACTATCTAACCACTCTTCACCACTACCTTATTCATAGGTAACTATCTAACCACTCTTCACCACTACCTTATACATAGGTAACTATCTAACCACTCTTCACCACTACCTTATACATAGGTAACTATCTAACCACTCTTCACCACTACCTTATTTATAGGTAACTATCTAACCACTCTTCACCACTACCTTATTCATAGGTAACTAACCACTCTTCACCACTACCTTATACATAGGTAACTATCTAACCACTCTTCACCACTACCTTATTCATAGGTAACTATCTAACTACACTCTTCACCACTACCTTACATTAACACCACTACCACTACCTTATTCATAGGTAACTATCTAAACCACTCTTCACCACTACCTTATACATATAACTATCTAACCACTCTTCAGGTAACTAACTAACCACTCTTCACCACTACCTTATCATAGGTAACTATCTAACCACTAACTAACTTTCACCACTACCTTATTCATAGGTAACTATCTAACCACTCTTCACCACTACCTTATTCATAGGTAACTATCTAACCACTCTTCACCACTACCTTATTCATAGGTAACTATCTAACCACTCTTCACCACTACCTTATTCATAGGTAACTAACCACACCACCACTACCTTATTCATAGGTAACTATCTAACCACTCTTCACCACTACCTTATTCATAGGTAACTATCTAACCACACCACCACTACCTTCATAGGTAACTATCTAACCACTCTTCACCACTACCTTATACATAGGTAACTATCTAACCACTCTTCACCACTACCTTATTCATAGGTAACTATCTAACCACTCTTCACCACTACCTTATTCATAGGTAACTATCTAACCACTCTTCACCACTACCTTATACATAGGTAACTATCTAACCACTCTTCACCACTACCTTATTCATAGGTAACTATCTAACCACTCTTCACCACTACCTTATTCATAGGTAACTATCTAACATAGGTAACATCTAACCACTCTTCACCACTACTATAGGTAACTAACCCTTATTCATAGGTAACTATCTAACCACTCTTCACCACTACCTTATACATAGGTAACTATCTAACCACTCTTCACCACTACCTTATTCATAGGTAACTAACCACACCACCACTACCTTATTCATAGGTAACTATCTAACCACTCTTCACCACTACCTTATACATAGGTAACTATCTAACCACTCTTCACCACTACCTTATTCATAGGTAACTATCTAACCACTCTTCACCACTACCTTATACATAGGTAACTATCTAACCACTCTTCACCACTACCTTATTCATAGGTAACTATCTAACCACTCTTCACCACTACCTTATACATAGGTAACTATCTAACCACTTTCACCACTACCTTATTCATAGGTAACTAACCAACACTCTTCACCACTACCTTATTCATAGGTAACTAACCACTACCACTACCTTATTCATAGGTAACTATCTAACCACTCTTCACCACTACCTTATTCATAGGTAACTAACCACACCACCACTACCTTATTCATAGGTAACTATCTAACCACTCTTCACCACTACCTTATTCATAGGTAACTATCTAACCACTACCTTATTCATAGGTAACTAACCACTACCTTATTCATAGGTAACTATCTAACCACTCTTCACCACTACCTTATTCATAGGTAACTATCTAACCACTTCTTCACCACTACCTTATTCATAGGTAACTATCTAACCACTCTTCACCACTACCTTATACATAGGTAACTATCTAACCACTCTTCACCACTACCTTATACATAGGTAACTATCTAACCACTCTTCACCACTACCTTATTCATAGGTAACTATCTAACCACTCTTCACCACTACCTTATTCATAGGTAACTATCTAACCACTCTTCACCACTACCTTATACATAGGTAACTATCTAACCACTCTTCACCACTACCTTATTCATAGGTAACTAACTAACCACCACCACTACCTTATTCATAGGTAACTATCTAACCACTCTTCACCACTACCAATACATAGGTAACTATCTAACCACTCTTCACCACTACCTTATTCATAGGTAACTAACCACACCACCACTACCTTATTCATAGGTAACTATCTAACCACTCTTCACCACTACCTTATTCATAGGTAACTATCTAACCACTCTTCACCACTACCTTATTCATAGGTAACTAACCACACCACCACTACCTTATACATAGGTAACTATCTAACCACTCTTCACCACTACCTTATTCATAGGTAACTATCTAACCACTCTTCACCACTACCTTATTCATAGGTAACTATCTAACCACTCTTCACCACTACCTTATTCATAGGTAACTAACCACACCACCACTACCTTATTCATAGGTAACTATCTAACCACTCTTCACCACTACCTTATTCATAGGTAACTATCTAACCACTCTTCACCACTACCTTACTCATAGGTAACTAACCACACCACCACTACCTTATTCATAGGTAACTATCTAACCACTCTTCACCACTACCTTATTCATAGGTAACTATCTAACCACTCTTCACCACTACCTTATTCATAGGTAACTATCTAACCACTCTTCACCACTACCTTATTCATAGGTAACTATCTAACCACTCTTCACCACTACCTTATTCATAGGTAACTAACCACACCACCACTACCTTATTCATAGGTAACTAACCACTCTTCACCACTACCTTATTCATAGGTAACTATCTAACCACTCTTCACCACTACCTTATTCATAGGTAACTATCTAACCACTCTTCACCACTACCTTATTCATAGGTAACTATCTAACCACTCTTCACCACTACCTTATTCATAGGTAACTATCTAACCACTCTTCACCACTACCTTATTCATAGGTAACTATCTAACCACTCTTCACCACTACCTTATTCATAGGTAACTAACCACACCACCACTACCTTATTCATAGGTAACTATCTAACCACTCTTCACCACTACCTTATTCATAGGTAACTAACCACACCACCACTACCTTATTCATAGGTAACTAACCACTTCACCACTACCTTATTCATAGGTAACTAACCACACCACCACTACCTTATTCATAGGTAACTATCTAACCACTCTTCACCACTACCTTATTCATAGGTAACTATCTAACCACTCTTCACCACTACCTTATTCATAGGTAACTATCTAACCACTCTTCACCACTACCTTATTCATAGGTAACTATCTAACCACTCTTCACCACTACCTTATTCATAGGTAACTATCTAACCACTCTTCACCACTACCTTATTCATAGGTAACTATCTAACCACTCTTCACCACTACCTTATTCATAGGTAACTATCTAACCACTCTAACTACATTCATAGGTAACTTCACCACTACCTTACCTTATTCATAGGTAACTAACCACACTTCACCACTACCTTATACATAGGTAACTATCTAACCACTCTTCACCACTACCTTATTCATAGGTAACTATCTAACCACTCTTCACCACTACCTTATTCATAGGTAACTATCTAACCACTCTTCACCACTACCTTATACATAGGTAACTATCTAACCACTCTTCACCACTACCTTATTCATAGGTAACTAACCACACCACCACTACCTTATTCATAGGTAACTAACCACTCTTCACCACTACCTTATTCATAGGTAACTATCTAACCACTCTTCACCACTACCTTATTCATAGGTAACTATCTAACCACTCTTCACCACTACCTTATTCATAGGTAACTATCTAACCACTCTTCACCACTACCTTATTCATAGGTAACTATCTAACCACTCTTCACCACTACCTTATTCATAGGTAACTATCTAACCACTCTTCACCACTACCTTATTCATAGGTAACTATCTAACCACTCTTCACCACTACCTTATTCATAGGTAACTATCTAACCACTCTTCACCACTACCTTATTCATAGGTAACTAACCACACCACCACTACCTTATACATAGGTAACTATCTAACCACTCTTCACCACTACCTTATTCATAGGTAACTAACCACACCACCACTACCTTATTCATAGGTAACTATCTAACCACTCTTCACCACTACCTTATTCATAGGTAACTAACCACACCACCACTACCTTATTCATAGGTAACTATCTAACCACTCTTCACCACTACCTTATTCATAGGTAACTAACCACACCACCACTACCTTATGCATAGGTAACTATCTAACTACTCTTCACCACTACCTTATACATAGGTAACTATCTAACCACTCTTCACCACTACCTTATTCATAGGTAACTATCTAACCACTCTTCACCACTACCTTATTCATAGGTAACTATCTAACCACTCTTCACCACTACCTTATTCATAGGTAACTATCTAACCACTCTTCACCACTACCTTATACATAGGTAACTATCTAACCACTCTTCACCACTACCTTATTCATAGGTAACTATCTAACCACTCTTCACCACTACCTTATTCATAGGTAACTATCTAACCACTCTTCACCACACTACCTTATTCATAGGTAACTATCTAACCACTCTTCACCACTACCTTATTCATAGGTAACTAACCAACACCACCACTACCTTATTCATAGGTAACTATCTAACCACTCTTCACCACTACCTTATTCATAGGTAACTACCACACCACCACTACCTTATTCATAGGTAACTATCTAACCACTCTTCACCACTACCTTATTCATAGGTAACTATCTAACCACTCTTCACCACTACCTTATTCATAGGTAACTATCTAACCACTCTTCACCACTACCTTATTCATAGGTAACTATCTAACCACTCTTCACCACTACCTTATACATAGGTAACTATCTAACCACTCTTCACCACTACCTTATTCATAGGTAACTATCTAACCACTCTTCACCACTACCTTATTCATAGGTAACTATCTAACCACTCTTCACCACTACCTTATACATAGGTAACTATCTAACCACTCTTCACCACTACCTTATTCATAGGTAACTAACCACACCACCACTACCTTATTCATAGGTAACTATCTAACCACTCTTCACCACTACCTTATACATAGGTAACTATCTAACCACTCTTCACCACTACCTTATTCATAGGTAACTAACCACACCACCACTACCTTATTCATAGGTAACTATCTAACCACTCTTCACCACTACCTTATACATAGGTAACTATCTAACCACTCTTCACCACTACCTTATTCATAGGTAACTAAACCACTCTTCACCACTACCTTATTCATAGGTAACTATCTAACCACTCTTCACCACTACCTTATTCATAGGTAACTATCTAACCACTCTTCACCACTACCTTATACATAGGTAACTATCTAACCACTCTTCACCACTACCTTATTCATAGGTAACTAACCACACCACCACTACCTTATTCATAGGTAACTATCTAACCACTCTTCACCACTACCTTATTCATAGGTAACTATCTAACCACTCTTCACCACTACCTTATTCATAGGTAACTAACCACACCACCACTACCTTATTCATAGGTAACTATCTAACCACTCTTCACCACTACCTTATTCATAGGTAACTATCTAACCACTCTTCACCACTACCTTATTCATAGGTAACTATCTAACCACACCACCACTACCTTATTCATAGGTAACTATCTAACCACTCTTCACCACTACCTTATACATAGGTAACTATCTAACCACTCTTCACCACTACCTTATTCATAGGTAACTATCTAACCACTCTTCACCACTACCTTATTCATAGGTAACTATCTAACCACTCTTCACCACTACCTTATTCATAGGTAACTATCTAACCACTCTTCACCACTACCTTATTCATAGGTAACTATCTAACCACTCTTCGCCACTACCTTATACATAGGTAACAATCTAACCACTCTTCACCACTACCTTATACATAGGTAACTATCTAACCACTCTTCACCACTACCTTATTCATAGGTACCTAACCACCCCACCACTACCTTATTCATAGGTAACTATCTAACCACTCTTCACCACTACCTTATACATAGGTAACTATCTAACCACTCTTCACCACTACCTTATTCATAGGTAACTAACCACACCACCACTACCTTATTCATAGGTAACTATCTAACCACTCTTCACCACTACCTTATACATAGGTAACTATCTAACCACTCTTCACCACTACCTTATTCATAGGTAACTATACCTTATACATAGGTAACTATCTAACCACTCTTCACCACTACCTTATTCATAGGTAACTATCTAACCACTCTTCACCACTACCTTATTCATAGGTAACTATCTAACCACTCTTCACCACTACCTTATTCATAGGTAACTAACCACACCACCACTACCTTATTCATAGGTAACTAACCACTCTTCACCACTACCTTATTCATAGGTAACTATCTAACCACTCTTCACCACTACCTTATTCATAGGTAACTAACCACACCACCACTACCTTATTCATAGGTAACTATCTAACCACTCTTCACCACTACCTTATTCATAGGTAACTATCTAACCACTCTTCACCACTACCTTATTCATAGGTAACTATCTAACCACTCTTCACCACTACCTTATTCATAGGTAACTATCTAACCACTCTTCACCACTACCTTATTCATAGGTAACTATCTAACCACACCACCACTACCTTATTCATAGGTAACTAACCACTCTTCACCACTACCTTATTCATAGGTAACTATCTAACCACTCTTCACCACTACCTTATTCATAGGTAACTATCTAACCACTCTTCACCACTACCTTATTCATAGGTAACTATCTAACCACTCTTCACCACTACCTTATTCATAGGTAACTATCTAACCACTCTTCACCACTACCTTATTCATAGGTAACTATCTAACCACTCTTCACCACTACCTTATACATAGGTAACTATCTAACCACTCTTCACCACTACCTTATTCATAGGTAACTAACCACACCACCACTACTTATTCATAGGTAACTATCTAACCACTCTTCACCACTACCTTATTCATAGGTAACTATCTAACCACACCACCACTACCTTATTCATAGGTAACTATCTAACCACTCTTCACCACTACCTTATTCATAGGTAACTATCTAACCACTCTTCACCACTACCTTATTCATAGGTAACTATCTAACCACTCTTCACCACTACCTTATACATAGGTAACTATCTAACCACTCTTCACCACTACCTTATACATAGGTAACTATCTAACCACTCTTCACCACTACCTTATTCATAGGTAACTATCTAACCACTACCTTATTCATAGGTAACTATCTAACCACTACCACTACCTTATACATAGGTAACTATCTAACCACTCTTCACCACTACCTTATTCATAGGTAACTAACCACACCACCACTACCTTATTCATAGGTAACTATCTAACCACTCTTCACCACTACCTTATTCATAGGTAACTATCTAACCACTCTTCACCACTACCTTATTCATAGGTAACTATCTAACCACTCTTCACCACTACCTTATACATAGGTAACTATCTAACCACTCTTCACCACTACCTTATTCATAGGTAACTAACCACACCACCACTACCTTATTCATAGGTAACTAACCACTCTTCACCACTACCTTATTCATAGGTAACTATCTAACCACTCTTCACCACTACCTTACTCATAGGTAACTAACCACACCACCACTACCTTATTCATAGGTAACTATCTAACCACTCTTCACCACTACCTTATTCATAGGTAACTATCTAACCACTCTTCACCACTACCTTATTCATAGGTAACTATCTAACCACTCTTCACCACTACCTTATTCATAGGTAACTATCTAACCACTCTTCACCACTACCTTATTCATAGGTAACTATCTAACCACTCTTCACCACTACCTTATTCATAGGTAACTATCTAACCACTCTTCACCACTACCTTATTCATAGGTAACTAACCACACCACCACTACCTTATACATAGGTAACTATCTAACCACTCTTCACCACTACCTTATTCATAGGTAACTAACCACACCACCACTACCTTATTCATAGGTAACTATCTAACCACTCTTCACCACTACCTTATTCATAGGTAACTATCTAACCACTCTTCACCACTACCTTATTCATAGGTAACTATCTAACCACTCTTCACCACTACCTTATTCATAGGTAACTATCTAACCACTCTTCACCACTACCTTATTCATAGGTAACTATCTAACCACTCTTCACCACTACCTTATTCATAGGTAACTATCTAACCACTCTTCACCACTACCTTATTCATAGGTAACTATCTAACCACTCTTCACCACTACCTTATTCATAGGTAACTATCTAACCACTCTTCACCACTACCTTATACATAGGTAACAATCTAACCACTCTTCACCACTACCTTATACATAGGTAACTATCTAACCACTCTTCACCACTACCTTATTCATAGGTACCTAACCACCCCACCACTACCTTATTCATAGGTAACTATCTAACCACTCTTCACCACTACCTTATACATAGGTAACTATCTAACCACTCTTCACCACTACCTTATTCATAGGTAACTAACCACACCACCACTACCTTATTCATAGGTAACTATCTAACCACTCTTCACCACTACCTTATTCATAGGTAACTAACCACACCACCACTACCTTATTCATAGGTAACTATCTAACCACTCTTCACCACTACCTTATACATAGGTAACTATCTAACCACTCTTCACCACTACCTTATTCATAGGTAACTATCTAACCACTCTTCACCACTACCTTATACATAGGTAACTATCTAACCACTCTTCACCACTACCTTATACATAGGTAACTATCTAACCACTCTTCACCACTACCTTATTCATAGGTAACTATCTAACCACTCTTCACCACTACCTTATACATAGGTAACTATCTAACCACTCTTCACCACTACCTTATACATAGGTAACTATCTAACCACTCTTCACCACTACCTTATTCATAGGTACCTAACCACCCCACCACTACCTTATTCATAGGTAACTATCTAACCACTCTTCACCACTACCTTATACATAGGTAACTATCTAACCACTCTTCACCACTACCTTATTCATAGGTAACTAACCACACCACCACTACCTTATTCATAGGTAACTATCTAACCACTCTTCACCACTACCTTATACATAGGTAACTATCTAACCACTCTTCACCACTACCTTATTCATAGGTAACTATCTAACCACTCTTCACCACTACCTTATTCATAGGTAACTATCTAACCACTCTTCACCACTACCTTATTCATAGGTAACTATCTAACCACTCTTCACCACTACCTTATTCATAGGTAACTATCTAACCACTTTCACCACTACCTTATTCATAGGTAACTATCTAACCACACCACCACTACCTTATTCATAGGTAACTAACCACTCTAACTACCTTACTAGGTAACTTCACCACTACCTTATTCATAGGTAACTATCTAACCACTCTTCACCACTACCTTATTCATAGGTAACTATCTAACCACTCTTCACCACTACCTTATTCATAGGTAACTATCTAACCACTCTTCACCACTACCTTATTCATAGGTAACTATCTAACCACTCTTCACCACTACCTTATTCATAGGTAACTAACCACACCACCACTACCTTATTCATAGGTAACTATCTAACCACTCTTCACCACTACCTTATTCATAGGTAACTAACCACACCACCACTACCTTATTCATAGGTAACCTAACTCTTCACCACTACCTTATTCATAGGTAACTAAACCACACCACCACTACCTTATTCATAGGTAACTATCTAACCACTCTTCACCACTACCTTATTCATAGGTAACTAACCACACTTCACCACTACCTTATTCATAGGTAACTATCTAACCACTCTTCACCACTACCTTATACATAGGTAACTATCTAACCACTCTTCACCACTACCTTATTCATAGGTAACTATCTAACCACTCTTCAACTACATTCATAGGTAACTATCACCACCACTACCTTATTCATAGGTAACTATCTAACCACTCTTCACCACTACCTTATTCATAGGTAACTATCTAACCACTCTTCACCACTACCTTATACATAGGTAACTAACCACACCACCACTACCTTATTCATAGGTAACTATCTAACCACTCTTCACCACTACCTTATTCATAGGTAACTATCTAACCACTCTTCACCACTACCTTATTCATAGGTAACTATCTAACCACTACCACTACCTTATTCATAGGTAACTATCTAACCACTCTTCACCACTACCTTATTCATAGGTAACTAACTAACCACTCTTCACCACTACCTTATTCATAGGTAACCTTTCACCACTACCTTATTCATAGGTAACTATCTAACCACTCTTCACCACTACCTTATACATAGGTAACTATCTAACCACTCTTCACCACTACCTTATTCATAGGTAACTATCTAACCACTCTTCACCACTACCTTATTCATAGGTAACTATCTAACCACTCTTCACCACTACCTTATTCATAGGTAACTATCTAACCACTCTTCACCACTACCTTATTCATAGGTAACTATCTAACCACTCTTCACCACTACCTTATTCATAGGTAACTATCTAACCACTCTTCACCACTACCTTATTCATAGGTAACTAACCACACCACCACTACCTTATTCATAGGTAACTATCTAACCACTCTTCACCACTACCTTATTCATAGGTAACTATCTAACCACTCTTCACCACTACCTTATTCATAGGTAACTATCTAACCACTCTTCACCACTACCTTATTCATAGGTAACTATCTAACCACTCTTCACCACTACCTTATTCATAGGTAACTATCTAACCACTCTTCACCACTACCTTATTCATAGGTAACTAACCCACACCACCACTACCTTATTCATAGGTAACTATCTAACCACTCTTCACCACTACCTTATTCATAGGTAACTATCTAACCACTCTTCACCACTACCTTATTCATAGGTAACTATCTAACCACTCTTCACCACTACCTTATTCATAGGTAACTATCTAACCACTCTTCACCACTACCTTATTCATAGGTAACTATCTAACCACTCTTCACCACTACCTTATACATAGGTAACTATCTAACCACTCTTCACCACTACCTTATTCATAGGTAACTAAACCACACCACCACTACCTTATTCATAGGTAACTATCTAACCACTCTTCACCACTACCTTATTCATAGGTAACTATCTAACCACTACCACTACCTATTCATAGGTAACTAACCACTCCACCACTACCTATTCATAGGTAACTATCTAACCACTCTTCACCACTACCTTATTCATAGGTAACTATCTAACCACACCACCACTACCTTATTCATAGGTAACTATCTAACCACTCTTCACCACTACCTTATTCATAGGTAACTATCTAACCACTCTTCACCACTACCTTATTCATAGGTAACTATCTAACCACTCTTCACCACTACCTTATTCATAGGTAACTATCTAACCACTCTTCACCACTACCTTATACATAGGTAACTATCTAACCACTCTTCACCACTACCTTATTCATAGGTAACTATCTAACCACTCTTCACCACTACCTTATACATAGGTAACTATCTAACCACTCTTCACCACTACCTTATTCATAGGTAACTATCTAACCACTCTTCACCACTACCTTATACATAGGTAACTATCTAACCACACCACCACTACCTTATACATAGGTAACTATCTAACCACTCTTCACCACTACCTTATACATAGGTAACTATCTAACCACTCTTCACCACTACCTTATTCATTAACTAACTAACCACTCTTCACCACTACCTTATTCATAGGTAACTATCTAACCACTCTTCACCACTACCTTATACATAGGTAACTATCTAACCACTCTTCACCACTACCTTATTCA
This sequence comes from Oncorhynchus nerka, assembly GCF_034236695.1. NCBI lineage: Eukaryota > Metazoa > Chordata > Actinopteri > Salmoniformes > Salmonidae > Oncorhynchus > Oncorhynchus nerka. The sequence continues at coordinate 23,604,871 of NC_088409.1, forward strand.
TAGGTAACTAACCACACCACCACTACCTTATTCATAGGTAACTATCTAACCACTCTTCACCACTACCTTATTCATAGGTAACTATCTAACCACTCTTCACCACTACCTTATACATAGGTAACTATCTAACCACTCTTCACCACTACCTTATTCATAGGTAACTAACCACACCACCACTACCTTATTCATAGGTAACTATCTAACCACTCTTCACCACTACCTTATTCATAGGTAACTATCTAACCACTCTTCACCACTACCTTATTCACTAACCACACCACCACTACCTTATTCATAGGTAACTATCTAACCACTCTTCACCACTACCTTATTCATAGGTAACTATCTAACCACTCTTCACCACTACCTTATTCATAGGTAACTATACATAGGTAACTATCTAACCACTCTTCACCACTACCTTATACATAGGTAACTATCTAACCACTCTTCACCACTACCTTATTCATAGGTAACTATCTAACCACTCTTCACCACTACCTTATACATAGGTAACTATCTAACCACTCTTCACCACTACCTTATTCATAGGTAACTATCTAACCACTACCACTACTTATTCATAGGTAACTATCTAACCACTCTTCACCACTACCTTATTCATAGGTAACTATCTAACCACTCTTCACCACTACCTTATTCATAGGTAACTATCTAACCACTCTTCACCACTACCTTATTCATAGGTAACTATCTAACCACTCTTCACCACTACCTTATTCATAGGTAACTATCTAACCACTCTTCACCACTACCTTATTCATAGGTAACTATCTAACCACTTTCACCACTACCTTATTCATAGGTAACTATCTAACCACTCTTCACCACTACCTTATTCATAGGTAACTATCTAACCACTCTTCACCACTACCTTATTCATAGGTAACTATCTAACCACTCTTCACCACTACCTTATTCATAGGTAACAACCACACCACCACTACCTTATTCATAGGTAACTATCTAACCACTCTTCACCACTACCTTATTCATAGGTAACTTCAACCACTACCACTACCTTATTCATAGGTAACTATCTAACCACTCTTCACCACTACCTTATTCATAGGTAACTAAACCACACCACCACTACCTTATTCATAGGTAACTATCTAACCACTCTTCACCACTACCTTATTCATAGGTAACTATCTAACCACTCTTCACCACTACCTTATTCATAGGTAACTAACTAACCACCACCACTACCTTATTCATAGGTAACTATCTAACCACTCTTCACCACTACCTTATTCATAGGTAACTATCTAACCACTCTTCACCACTACCTTATTCATAGGTAACTATCTAACCACTCTTCACCACTACCTTATTCATAGGTAACTATCTAACCACTCTTCACCACTACCTTATTCATAGGTAACTAACCACACCACCACTACCTTATTCATAGGTAACTATCTAACCACTCTTCACCACTACCTTATTCATAGGTAACTATCTAACCACTCTTCACCACTACCTTATTCATAGGTAACTATCTAACCACTCTTCACCACTACCTTATTCATAGGTAACTATCTAACCACTCTTCACCACTACCTTATTCATAGGTAACTATCTAACCACTCTTCACCACTACCTTATTCATAGGTAACTATCTAACCACTCTTCACCACTACCTTATTCATAGGTAACTAACCACACCACCACTACCTTATTCATAGGTAACTATCTAACCACTCTTCACCACTACCTTATACATAGGTAACTAACGACATCACCACTACCTTATACATAGGTAACTATCTAACCACTCTTCACCACTACCTTATTCATAGGTAACTAACCACACCACCACTACCTTATTCATAGGTAACTATCTAACCACTCTTCACCACTACCTTATTCATAGGTAACTATCTAACCACTCTTCACCACTACCTTATTCATAGGTAACTATCTAACCACTCTTCACCACTACCTTATACATAGGTAACTATCTAACCACTCTTCACCACTACCTTATTCATAGGTAACACTACCACTACCTTATACATAGGTAACTATCTAACCACTCTTCACCACTACCTTATTCATAGGTAACTATCTAACCACTCTTCACCACTACCTTATTCATAGGTAACTTCCACCACCACTACCTTATACATAGGTAACTATCTAACCACTCTTCACCACTACCTTATACATAGGTAACTATCTAACCACTCTTCACCACTACCTTATACATAGGTAACTATCTAACCACACCACCACTACCTTATACATAGGTAACTATCTAACCACTCTTCACCACTACCTTATTCATAGGTAACTATCTAACCACTCTTCACCACTACCTTATTCATAGGTAACTATCTAACCACTCTTCACCACTACCTTATTCATAGGTAACTATCTAACCACTTTTCACCACTACCTTATTCATAGGTAACTAACCACACCACCACTACCTTATTCATAGGTAACTATCTAACCACTCTTCACCACTACCTTATTCATAGGTAACTATCTAACCACTCTTCACCACTACCTTACCTAACCACACCACCACTACCTTATTCATAGGTAACTATCTAACCACTCTTCACCACTACCTTATTCATAGGTAACTATCTAACCACTCTTCACCACTACCTTATTCATAGGTAACTATCTAACCACTCTTCACCACTACCTTATTCATAGGTAACTATCTAACCACTCTTCACCACTACCTTATTCATAGGTAACTATCTAACCACTCTTCACCACTACCTTATTCATAGGTAACTATCTAACCACTCTTCACCACTACCTTATTCATAGGTAACTAACCACACCACCACTACCTTATACATAGGTAACTATCTAACCACTCTTCACCACTACCTTATTCATAGGTAACTAACCACACCACCACTAACTTATTCATAGGTAACTATCTAACTACTCTTCACCACTACCTTATTCATAGGTAACTAACCACACCACCACTACCTTATTCATAGGTAACTATCTAACCACTCTTCACCACTACCTTATTCATAGGTAACTAACCACACCACCACTACCTTATACATAGGTAACTATCTAACCACTCTTCACCACTACCTTATACATAGGTAACTATCTAACCACTCTTCACCACTACCTTATTCATAGGTAACTATCTAACCACTCTTCACCACTACCTTATTCATAGGTAACTATCTAACCACTCTTCACCACTACCTTATACATAGGTAACTATCTAACCACTCTTCACCACTACCTTATACATAGGTAACTATCTAACCACTCTTCACCACTAGGTAACTAACCACACCACCACTACATAGGTAACTATCTAACCACTCTTCACCACTACCTTATTCATAGGTAACTATCTAACCACTCTTCACCACTACCTTATTCATAGGTAACTAACCACACCACCACTACCTTATTCATAGGTAACTATCTAACCACTCTTCACCACTACCTTATTCATAGGTAACTATCTAACCACTCTTCACCACTACCTTATTCATAGGTAACTAACCACACCACCACTACCTTATTCATAGGTAACTATCTAACCACTCTTCACCACTACCTTATTCATAGGTAACTATCTAACCACTCTTCACCACTACCTTATTCATAGGTAACTATCTAACCACTCTTCACCACTACCTTATTCATAGGTAACTATCTAACCACTCTTCACCACTACCTTATTCATAGGTAACTATCTAACCACTCTTCACCACTACCTTATACATAGGTAACTATCTAACCACTCTTCACCACTACCTTATTCATAGGTAACTATCTAACCACTCTTCACCACTACCTTATTCATAGGTAACTATCTAACCACTCTTCACCACTACATTCATAGGTAACTATCACCACTACCACTACCTATACATAGGTAACTATCTAACCACTCTTCACCACTACCTTATTCATAGGTAACTAACCACACCACCACTACCTTATTCATAGGTAACTATCTAACCACTCTTCACCACTACCTTATACATAGGTAACTATCTAACCACTCTTCACCACTACCTTATTCATAGGTAACTAACCACACCACCACTACCTTATTCATAGGTAACTATCTAACCACTCTTCACCACTACCTTATTCATAGGTAACTATCTAACCACTCTTCACCACTACCTTATTCATAGGTAACTATCTAACCACTCTTCACCACTACCTTATTCATAGGTAACTATCTAACCACTCTTCACCACTACCTTATTCATAGGTAACTAACCACACCACCACTACCTTATTCATAGGTAACTATCTAACCACTCTTCACCACTACCTTATTCATAGGTAACTATCTAACCACTCTTCACCACTACCTTATTCATAGGTAACTATCTAACCACTCTTCACCACTACCTTATACATAGGTAACTATCTAACCACTCTTCACCACTACCTTATACATAGGTAACTATCTAACCACTCTTCACCACTACCTTATTCATAGGTAACTATCTAACCACTCTTCACCACTACCTTATTCATAGGTAACTATCTAACCACTCTTCACCACTACCTTATTCATAGGTAACTATCTAACCACTCTTCACCACTACCTTATTCATAGGTAACTATCTAACCACTCTTCACCACTACCTTATTCATAGGTAACTATCTAACCACTCTTCACCACTACCTTATTCATAGGTAACTATCTAACCACTCTTCACCACTACCTTATTCATAGGTAACTATCTAACCACACCACCACTACCTTATTCATAGGTAACTATCTAACCACTCTTCACCACTACCTTATTCATAGGTAACTATCTAACCACTCTTCACCACTACCTTATTCATAGGTAACTATCTAACCACTCTTCACCACTACCTTATACATAGGTAACTATCTAACCACTCTTCACCACTACCTTATTCATAGGTAACTAACCACACCACCACTACCTTATTCATAGGTAACTATCTAACCACTCTTCACCACTACCTTATTCATAGGTAACTATCTAACCACTCTTCACCACTACCTTATTCATAGGTAACTATCTAACCACACTTCACCACTACCTTATTCATAGGTAACTATCTAACCACTCTTCACCACTACCTTATTCATAGGTAACTATCTAACCACTCTTCACCACTACCTTATTCATAGGTAACTATCTAACCACACCACCACTACCTTATTCATAGGTAACTATCTAACCACTCTTCACCACTACCTTATTCATAGGTAACTATCTAACCACTAACTACCTTATTCATAGGTAACTATCTAACCACTACCTTATTCATAGGTAACTAACCACTCACACCACTACCTTATTCATAGGTAACTATCTAACCACTCTTCACCACTACCTTATTCATAGGTAACTATCTAACCACTCTTCACCACTACCTTATACATAGGTAACTATCTAACCACTCTTCACCACTAATTCATAGGTAACTATCTAACCACTTTCACCACTACCTTATTCATAGGTAACTATCTAACCACTCTTCACCACTACCTTATTCATAGGTAACTATCTAACCACTCTTCACCACTACCTTATTCATAGGTAACTATCTAACCACTCTTCACCACTACCTTATTCATAGGTAACTATCTAACCACTCTTCACCACTACCTTATTCATAGGTAACTATCTAACCACTCTTCACCACTACCTTATTCATAGGTAACTATCTAACCACTCTTCACCACTACCTTATTCATAGGTAACTATCTAACTACCTTATTCATAGGTAACTATCAACCACTCTTCACCACTACCTTATTCATAGGTAACTATCTAACCACTCTTCACCACTACCTTATTCATAGGTAACTATCTAACCACTCTTCACCACTACCTTATTCATAGGTAACTATCTAACCACTCTTCACCACTACCTTATTCATAGGTAACTAACCACACCACCACTACCTTACATAGGTAACTATCTACCACTCTTCACCACTACCTTATATAGGTAACTATCTAACCACTCTTCACCACTACCTTATTCATAGGTAACTAACCACACCACCACTACCTTATTCATAGGTAACTATCTAACCACTCTTCACCACTACCTTATTCATAGGTAACTATCTAACCACTCTTCACCACTACCTTATTCATAGGTAACTAACCACTCTTCACCACTAACATAGGTAACTATCACCACTCTTCACCACTACCTTATTCATAGGTAACTATCTAACCACTCTTCACCACTACCTTATTCATAGGTAACTATCTAACCACTCTTCACCACTACCTTATACATAGGTAACTATCTAACCACTCTTCACCACTACCTTATTCATAGGTAACTATCTAACCACTCTTCACCACTACCTTATTCATAGGTAACTATCTAACCACTCTTCACCACTACCTTATACATAGGTAACTATCTAACCACTCTTCACCACTACCTTATTCATAGGTAACTATCTAACCACTCTTCACCACTACCTTATTCATAGGTAACTATCTAACCACTCTTCACCACTACCTTATTCATAGGTAACTATCTAACCACTCTTCACCACTACCTTATTCATAGGTAACTATCTAACCACTCTTCACCACTACCTTATTCATAGGTAACTATCTAACCACTCCACCACTACCTTATTCATAGGTAACTATCTAACCACTCTTCACCACTACCTTATACATAGGTAACTATCTAACCACTCTTCACCACTACCTTATTCATAGGTAACTATCTAACCACCACTACACATAGGTAACTACTAACCACTTTCACCACTACCTTATTCATAGGTAACTATCTAACCACTCTTCACCACTACCTTATTCATAGGTAACTATCTAACCACTCTTCACCACTACCTTATACATAGGTAACTATCTAACCACTCTTCACCACTACCTTATTCATAGGTAACTATCTAACCACTCTTCACCACTACCTTATTCATAGGTAACTATCTAACCACTCTTCACCACTACCTTATTCATAGGTAACTATCTAACCACTCTTCACCACTACCTTATTCATAGGTAACTAACCACACCACCACTACCTTATTCATAGGTAACTATCTAACCACTCTTCACCACTACCTTATTCATAGGTAACTATCTAACCACTCTTCACCACTACCTTATTCATAGGTAACTAACCACACCACCACTACCTTATTCATAGGTAACTATCTAACCACACCACTCTTCACCACTACCTTATTCATAGGTAACTATCTAACCACTCTTCACCACTACCTTATTCATAGGTAACTATCTAACCACTCTTCACCACTACCTTATTCATAGGTAACTATCTAACCACTCTTCACCACTACCTTATTCATAGGTAACTATCTAACCACTCTTCACCACTACCTTATTCATAGGTAACTAACCACACCACCACTACCTTATACATAGGTAACTATCTAACCACTCTTCACCACTACCTTATTCATAGGTAACTAACCACACCACCACTACCTTATTCATAGGTAACTAACCACTCTTCACCACTACCTTATTCATAGGTAACTAACCACTCTTCACCACTACCTTATACATAGGTAACTATCTAACCACTCTTCACCACTACCTTATTCATAGGTAACTAACCACACCACCACTACCTTATTCATAGGTAACTATCTAACCACTCTTCACCACTACCTTATTCATAGGTAACTATCTAACCACTCTTCACCACTACCTTATTCATAGGTAACTATCTAACCACTCTTCACCACTACCTTATTCATAGGTAACTATCTAACCACTCTTCACCACTACCTTATTCATAGGTAACTATCTAACCACTCTTCACCACTACCTTATACATAGGTAACTATCTAACCACTCTTCACCACTACCTTATTCATAGGTACCCACTAACCACCCCACCACTACCTTATTCATAGGTAACTATCTAACCACTCTTCACCACTACCTTATACATAGGTAACTATCTAACCACTCTTCACCACTACCTTATTCATAGGTAACTAACCACACCACCACTACCTTATTCATAGGTAACTATCTAACCACTCTTCACCACTACCTTATTCATAGGTAACTATCTAACCACTCTTCACCACTACCTTATACATAGGTAACTATCTAACCACTACCACTACCTTATACATAGGTAACTATCTAACCACTCTTCACCACTACCTTATTCATAGGTAACTATCTAACCACTCTTCACCACTACCTTATTCATAGGTAACTATCTAACCACTCTTCACCACTACCTTATTCATAGGTAACTATCTAACCACTCTTCACCACTACCTTATTCATAGGTAACTATCTAACCACTCTTCACCACTACCTTATTCATAGGTAACTATCTAACCACTCTTCACCACTACCTTATTCATAGGTAACTAACCACACCACCACTACCTTATTCATAGGTAACTATCTAACCACTCTTCACCACTACCTTATTCATAGGTAACTATCTAACCACTCTTCACCACTACCTCATAGGTAACTATCTAACCACTCTTCACCACTACCTTATTCATAGGTAACTATCTAACCACTCTTCACCACTACCTTATTCATAGGTAACTATCTAACCACTCTTCACCACTACCTTATACATAGGTAACTATCTAACCACTCTTCACCACTACCTTATTCATAGGTAACTAACCACACCACCACTACCTTATTCATAGGTAACTAACCACTCTTCACCACTACCTTATTCATAGGTAACTATCTAACCACTCTTCACCACTACCTTATTCATAGGTAACTATCTAACCACACCACCACTACCTTATTCATAGGTAACTAACCACTCTTCACCACTACCTTATTCATAGGTAACTATCTAACCACTCTTCACCACTACCTTATTCATAGGTAACTAACCACTCTTCACCACTACCTTATTCATAGGTAACTATCTAACCACTCTTCACCACTACCTTATTCATAGGTAACTATCTAACCACTCTTCACCACTACCTTATACATAGGTAACTATCTAACCACTCTTCACCACTACCTTATTCATAGGTAACTATCTAACCACTCTTCACCACTACCTTATTCATAGGTAACTATCTAACCACTCTTCACCACTACCTTATTCATAGGTAACTATCTAACCACTCTTCACCACTACCTTATTCATAGGTAACTATCTAACCACTCTTCACCACTACCTTATTCATAGGTAACTATCTAACCACTCTTCACCACTACCTTATTCATAGGTAACTATCTAACCACTCTTCACCACTACCTTATTCATAGGTAACTATCTAACCACTCTTCACCACTACCTTATTCATAGGTAACTATCTACCACACCACCACTACCTTATTCATAGGTAACTAACTAACCACTTTCACCACTACCTTATTCATAGGTAACTATCTAACCACTCTTCACCACTACCTTATTCATAGGTAACTATCTAACCACTCTTCACCACTACCTTATTCATAGGTAACTATCTAACCACTCTTCACCACTACCTTATTCATAGGTAACTATCTAACCACTCTTCACCACTACCTTATTCATAGGTAACTATCTAACCACTCTTCACCACTACCTTATTCATAGGTAACTATCTAACCACTCTTCACCACTACCTTATTCATAGGTAACTATCTAACCACTCTTCACCACTACCTTATTCATAGGTAACTATCTAACCACTCTTCACCACTACCTTATTCATAGGTAACTATCTAACCACTCTTCACCACTACCTTATTCATAGGTAACTAACCACACCACCACTACCTTATTCATAGGTAACTATCTAACCACTCTTCACCACTACCTTATTCATAGGTAACTATCTAACCACTCTTCACCACTACCTTATTCATAGGTAACTATCTAACCACCACCACTACCTTATTCATAGGTAACTATCTAACCACTCTTCACCACTACCTTATTCATAGGTAACTATCTAACCACTCTTCACCACTACCTTATTCATAGGTAACTATCTAACCACTCTTCACCACTACCTTATTCATAGGTAACTATCTAACCACTCTTCACCACTACCTTATTCATAGGTAACTATCTAACCACTCTTCACCACTACCTTATTCATAGGTAACTATCTAACCACTCTTCACCACTACCTTATTCATAGGTAACTAACCACACCACCACTACCTTATTCATAGGTAACTATCTAACCACTCTTCACCACTACCTTATTCATAGGTAACTATCTAACCACACCACCACTACCTTATACATAGGTAACTATCTAACCACTCTTCACCACTACCTTATTCATAGGTAACTATCTAACCACTCTTCACCACTACCTTATTCATAGGTAACTATCTAACCACTCTTCACCACTACCTTATTCATAGGTAACTATCTAACCACTCTTCACCACTACCTTATTCATAGGTAACTATCTAACCACTCTTCACCACTACCTTATTCATAGGTAACTATCTAACCACTCTTCACCACTACCTTATTCATAGGTAACTATCTAACCACTCTTCACCACTACCTTATTCATAGGTAACTATCTAACCACTCTTCACCACTACCTTATACATAGGTAACTATCTAACCACTCTTCACCACTACCTTATTCATAGGTAACTATCTAACCACTCTTCACCACTACCTTATTCATAGGTAACTATCTAACCACTCTTCACCACTACCTTATTCATAGGTAACTATCTAACCACTCTTCACCACTACCTTATTCATAGGTAACTAACCACACCACCACTACCTTATTCATAGGTAACTATCTAACCACTCTTCACCACTACCTTATTCATAGGTAACTATCTAACCACTCTTCACCACTACCTTATACATAGGTAACTATCTAACCACTCTTCACCACTACCTTATTCATAGGTAACTATCTAACCACTCTTCACCACTACCTTATTCATAGGTAACTATCTAACCACTCTTCACCACTACCTTATTCATAGGTAACTATCTAACCACTCTTCACCACTACCTTATACATAGGTAACCATCTAACCACTTTCACCACTACCTTATTCAGGTAACTATCTAACCACTCTTCACCACTACCTTATTCATAGGTAACTATCTAACCACTCTTCACCACTACCTTATTCATAGGTAACTATCTAACCACTCTTCACCACTACCTTATTCATAGGTAACTATCTAACCACTCTTCACCACTACCTTATTCATAGGTAACTATCTAACCACTTTCACCACTACATAGGGTAACTATCTAACCACTCTTCACCACTACCTTATTCATAGGTAACTATCTAACCACTCTTCACCACTACCTTATTCATAGGTAACTATCTAACCACTCTTCACCACTACCTTATTCATAGGTAACTAACCACACCACCACTACCTTATTCATAGGTAACTATCTAACCACTCTTCACCACTACCTTATTCATAGGTAACTATCTAACCACTCTTCACCACTACCTTATTCATAGGTAACTATCTAACCACTCTTCACCACTACCTTATTCATAGGTAACTATCTAACCACTCTTCACCACTACCTTATTCATAGGTAACTAAACCACTCTTCACCACTACCTTATTCATAGGTAACTATCTAACCACTCTTCACCACTACCTTATTCATAGGTAACTATCTAACCACTCTTCACCACTACCTTATTCATAGGTAACTATCTAACCACTCTTCACCACTACCTTATTCATAGGTAACTATCTAACCACTCTTCACCACTACCTTATTCATAGGTAACTATCTAACCACTCTTCACCACTACCTTAGGTAACTATCTAACCACTCTTCACCACTACCTTATTCATAGGTAACTATCTAACCACTCTTCACCACTACCTTATACATAGGTAACTATCTAACCACTTACCTTATTCATAGGTAACTAACCACACCACCACTACCTTATTCATAGGTAACTATCTAACCACTCTTCACCACTACCTTATTCATAGGTAACTATCTAACCACTCTTCACCACTACCTTATTCATAGGTAACTATCTAACCACTCTTCACCACTACCTTATACATAGGTAACTATCTAACCACTCTTCACCACTACCTTATTCATAGGTAACTATCTAACCACTCTTCACCACTACCTTATTCATAGGTAACTATCTAACCACTCTTCACCACTACCTTATTCATAGGTAACTATCTAACCACTCTTCACCACTACCTTATTCATAGGTAACTATCTAACCACTCTTCACCACTACCTTATTCATAGGTAACTATCTAACCACTCTTCACCACTACCTTATTCATAGGTAACTATCTACCACACCACCACTACCTTATTCATAGGTAACTATCTAACCACTCTTCACCACTACCTTATTCATAGGTAACTATCTAACCACTCTTCACCACTACCTTATTCATAGGTAACTATCTAACCACTCTTCACCACTACCTTATTCATAGGTAACTATCTAACCACTCTTCACCACTACCTTATTCATAGGTAACTATCTAACCACTCTTCACCACTACCTTATTCATAGGTAACTATCTAACCACTCTTCACCACTACCTTATTCATAGGTAACTATCTAACCACTCTTCACCACTACCTTATTCATAGGTAACTATCTAACCACTCTTCACCACTACCTTATTCATAGGTAACTATCTAACCACTCTTCACCACTACCTTATTCATAGGTAACTATCTAACCACTCTTCACCACTACCTTATTCATAGGTAACTATCTAACCACTCTTCACCACTACCTTATTCATAGGTAACTATCTAACCACTCTTCACCACTACCTTATTCATAGGTAACTATCTAACCACTCTTCACCACTACCTTATTCATAGGTAACTATCTAACCACTCTTCACCACTACCTTATTCATAGGTAACTATCTAACCACTCTTCACCACTACCTTATACATAGGTAACTATCTAACCACTCTTCACCACTACCTTATTCATAGGTAACTAACCACTCTTCACCACTACCTTATTCATAGGTAACTATCTAACCACTCTTCACCACTACCTTATTCATAGGTAACTATCTAACCACTCTTCACCACTACCTTATTCATAGGTAACTATCTAACCACTCTTCACCACTACCTTATTCATAGGTAACTATCTAACCACTCTTCACCACTACCTTATTCATAGGTAACTATCTAACCACTCTTCACCACTACCTTATTCATAGGTAACTATCTAACCACTCTTCACCACTACCTTATTCATAGGTAACTATCTAACCACTCTTCACCACTACCTTATTCATAGGTAACTATCTAACCACTCTTCACCACTACCTTATTCATAGGTAACTAACCACTCTTCACCACTACCTTATTCATAGGTAACTATCTAACCACTCTTCACCACTACCTTATACATAGGTAACTATCTAACCACTCTTCACCACTACCTTATTCATAGGTAACTAACCACTCTTCACCACTACCTTATTCATAGGTAACTATCTAACCACTCTTCACCACTACCTTATTCATAGGTAACTATCTAACCACTCTTCACCACTACCTTATTCATAGGTAACTATCTAACCACTCTTCACCACTACCTTATTCATAGGTAACTATCTAACCACTCTTCACCACTACCTTACCACTACCTTATACCTCATAGGTAACTATCTAACCACTCTTCACCACTACCTTATTCATAGGTAACTATCTAACCACTCTTCACCACTACCTTATTCATAGGTAACTATCTAACCACTCTTCACCACTACCTTATTCATAGGTAACTATCTAACCACTCTTCACCACTACCTTATTCATAGGTAACTATCTTCACCAACCACTCTTCACCACTACCTTATTCATAGGTAACTATCTAACCACTCTTCACCACTACCTTATTCATAGGTAACTATCTAACCACTCTTCACCACTACCTTATTCATAGGTAACTATCTAACCACTCTTCACCACTACCTTATTCATAGGTAACTAAACCACACCACCACTACCTTATTCATAGGTAACTATCTAACCACTCTTCACCACTACCTTATTCATAGGTAACTATCTAACCACTCTTCACCACTACCTTATTCATAGGTAACTAAACCACTCTTCACCACTACCTTATTCATAGGTAACTATCTAACCACTCTTCACCACTACCTTATTCATAGGTAACTAACCACTCTTCCACACTACCTTATTCATACCTTATTCATAACTATCTAACCACTCTTCACCACTACCTTATTCATAGGTAACTATCTAACCACTCTTCACCACTACCTTTATTCATAGGTAACTATCTAACCACTCTTCACCACTACCTTATTCATAGGTAACTAACCACACCACCACTACCTTATTCATAGGTAACTATCTAACCACTCTTCACCACTACCTTATTCATAGGTAACTATCTAACCACTCTTCACCACTACCTTATTCATAGGTAACTATCTAACCACTCTTCACCACTACCTTATACATAGGTAACTATCTAACCACTCTTCACCACTACCTTATTCATAGGTAACTAACCACACCACCACTACCTTCATTCATACCACTACCTTATTCATAGGTAACTATCTAACCACTCTTCACCACTACCTTATTCATAGGTAACTATCTAACCACTCTTCACCACTACCTTATTCATAGGTAACTATCTAACCACTCTTCACCACTACCTTATTCATAGGTAACTATCTAACCACTCTTCACCACTACCTTATTCATAGGTAACTATCTAACCACTCTTCACCACTACCTTATTCATAGGTAACTATCTAACCACTCTTCACCACTACCTTATTCATAGGTAACTATCTAACCACTCTTCACCACTACCTTATTCATAGGTAACTAACTAACCACCTTCACCACTACCTTATTCATAGGTAACTATCTAACCACTCTTCACCACTACCTTATACATAGGTAACTATCTAACCACTCTTCACCACTACCTTATTCATAGGTAACTATCTAACCACTCTTCACCACTACCTTATTCATAGGTAACTATCTAACCACTCTTCACCACTACTCTTAACACCACTACCTTATTCATAGGTAACTATCTAACCACTCTTCACCACTACCTTATACATAGGTAACTATCTAACCACTCTTCACCACTACCTTATACATAGGTAACTATCTAACCACTCTTCACCACTACCTTATTCATAGGTAACTATCTAACCACTCTTCACCACTACCTTATTCATAGGTAACTATCTAACCACTCTTCACCACTACCTTATTCATAGGTAACTATCTAACCACTCTTCACCACTACCTTATTCATAGGTAACTAAACCACTCTTCACCACTACCTTATTCATAGGTAAACTATCTAACCACTCTTCATAGGTAACTATCTAACCACTCTTCACCACTACCTTATAGGTAACTATCTAACCACTCTTCACCACTACCTTATTCATAGGTAACTATCTAACCACTCTTCACCACTACCTTATACATAGGTAACTATCTAACCACTCTTCACCACTACCTTATTCATAGGTAACTATCTAACCACTCTTCACCACTACCTTATTCATAGGTAACTATCTAACCACTCTTCACCACTACCTTATACATAGGTAACTATCTAACCACTCTTCACCACTACCTTATTCATAGGTAACTATCTAACCACTCTTCACCACTACCTTATTCATAGGTAACTATCTAACCACTCTTCACCACTACCTTAACTCATAGGTAACTATCTAACCACTCTTCTACCTTATACATAGGTAACTATCTAACCACTCTTCACCACTACCTTATTCATAGGTAACTATCTAACCACTCTTCACCACTACCTTATTCATAGGTAACTATCTAACCACTCTTCACCACTACCTTATTCATAGGTAACTATCTAACCACTCTTCACCACTACCTTATTCATAGGTAACTAAACCACACCACCACTACCTTGTAAGATATCTAACCACTCTTCACCACATACCTTATTCATAGGTAACTAACCACTCTTCACCCTACCTTATACATATGAAGTAACTATCTAACCACTCTTCTTACCTACCTATACATAGGTAACTATCTAACCACTCTTCACCACTACCTTATACATAGGTAACTATCTAACCACTCTTCACCACTAATAATTCATAGGTAACTATCTAACCACTCTTCACCACTACCTTATACATTAACTAAGGTAGTCTTCAACTACCTATTCATAGGTAACTATCTAACCACTCTTCACCACTACCTTATTCATAGGTAACTATCTAACCTCTTCACCACTACCTTAGTGGTGATAGAGTAACTATCTAACCACTCTTCACCACTATGTATACAGGTAGTCTTCTTCTTGGTGTCTTCTACCACTCTTCATTCAGATAGTTACCTATGAACCACTCTTCACCACTAGTGGTGAAGAGTGGTCTAACCACTCTTCACCACTACCTGATATAAGGTAACTATCTAACCACTCTTCATACTACCTTATACATAGGTAACTATCTAACCACTCTTCACCACTACCTTATTCATAGGTAACTATCTAACCACTCTTCAGTACCTTATACATAGGTAACTATCTAACCACTCTTCACATAGTACCTTATTCATAGGTAACTATCTAACCACTCTTCACCACTACCTTATTCATAGGTAACTATCTAACCACTCTTCTGACTACCTTATACATAGGTAACTATCTAACCACTCTTCACCTACCTGACATAGGTAACTAGTGGTGAACCACTCTTCACCACTACCTTACCAATAACTATCTAACCAAGACCACTACCTTATACATGAATAACTATCTAACCACTCTTCACCACTACCTTATTTCATAAGGTAACTATCTGAACCACCACTGGTTAGATAGGTAACTACTACCTATTCACCCACTAAGGTAACATATCTAACTAACCTTCACCACTACCTTATACATAGGTAACTATCTAACCACTCTTCACCACTACCTTATTCATAGTTAACCACCACCACTACCTTAATAAGGTAACTACTAACCACTCTTCACCACATAGGTAACTATCTAACCACTCTTCACCACTACCTTATTCTGTGAGGTAACTATCTAACCACTCTTCACCTACCTTATTCATAGGTAACTATCTAACCACTCTTCACCACTACCTTATACATAGGTAACTATCTAACCACTCTTCACCACTACCTTATTCATAAGGTAACTATCTAACCACTCTTCACCACTACCTTATACATAAGGTAACTATCTAACCACTCTTCACCACTACCTTATACATAGGTAACTATCTAACCACTCTTCACCACTACCTATTCATAGGTAACTAAACCACACCACCACTACCCCTTATTCATAGGTAAATCTAACCACTCTTCACCACTACCTTATACAGGTAGGTAACTATCTAAGATCTTACCCCTTGAATAAGGTAGTAACTAAACCACTCTTCACCACTACCTTATTCATATGTAACTATCTAACCACTCTTCACCACTACCTTATACATAGTGGTAAGATGGTTAGATCTTCCACTACCTTATACATAGGTAACTATCTAACCACACTACCACTACCTTATGAATACATAGGTAACTATCTAACCCTCTTCACCACTACCTTATTCATAAGGTAATTATCTAACCACTCTTCACCATACATAGATAACTATCTAACCACTCTTCACCACTACCTTATTAGGTAACTATCTAACCACTCTTCACCACTACCTTATTCATAGGTAACTATCTAACCACTCTTCACCACTACCTTATTCATAGGTAACTATCTAACCACTCTTCACCACTACCTTATTCATAGGTAACTATCTAACCACTCTTCACCCACTACCTTATACATAGGTAACTATCTAACCACTACCAGTTACATGAATAAGGTAACTATCTGGTGAAGACCACACCTTATTCATAGGTAACCATCTAACCACTCTTCACCACTACCTTATTCATAGGTAACTATCTAACCACTCTTCACCACTACCTTATTCATAGGTAACTATCTAACCACTCTTCCACCACTACCTTATACATAGGTAACTATCTAACCACTCTTCACCACTACCTTATTCATAGGTAACTATCTAACCACTCTTCACCACTACACCTTGTATATAGGTAACTATCTAACCACTCTTCACTACTACATTACATAGGTAACTATCTAACCACTCTTCACCACTACCTGAAGAGTGGTAACTATCTAACCACTCTTCATTACCTAAGGTAACTATCTAACCACTCTTCACCACTACCTTATACATAGGTGGTTAGTTACTCTTCACCACTACCTTATTCATAGGTAACTATCTAACCACTCTTCACCACTACCTATTCAGTGGTAACTATCTAACCACTCTTACCATACATAGGTAACTATCTAACCACTCTTCACCACTCCTTATGAATAAGGTAACTATCTAACCACTCTTCATACTACCTTATACATAAGGTAACTATCTAACCACTCTTCACCACTACCTTATTCATGGTAACTATCTAACCACTCTTCACCACTACCTTATTCAGTGGTAACTATCTAACCACTCTTCACCACTACCTTATTCATGTGGTAACTATCTAACCACTCCACCACTACCTTATAACTAACTAACCACTCTTCACCACTACCTTATACATAGGTAACTATCTAACCACTCTTCACCACTACCTTGCTCTTCTATCCTTATACACCACCACTACCTTATTCATAGGTAACTATCTAACCACTCTTCACCACTACCTATTCATAGGTAACTATCTAACCACTCTTCACCACTACCTTATTCATAGGTAACTATCTAACCACTCTTCACCACTACCTTATTCATAGGTAACTATCTAACCACTCTTCACCACTACCTTATACATAGGTAACTATCTAACCACTCTTCACCACGACATACATAGGTAACAATCTAACCACTCTTCACCACTACCTTATACATAGGTAACTATCTAACCACTCTTCACCACTACCTTATTAACTATCTAACCACTCTTCACCACTACCTTATTCATAGGTAACTATCTAACCACTCTTCACCACTACCTTATTCATAGGTAACTATCTAACCACTCTTCACCACTACCTTATTCATAGGTAACTATCTAACCACTCTTCACCACTACTACCTTATACATAGGTAACTATCTAACCACTACCTTACCACATAGGTAACTATCTAACCACTCTTCACCACTACCTTATTCATAGGTAACTATCTAACCACTCTTCACCACTACCTTATTCATAGGTAACTATCTAACCACTCTTCACCACTACCTTATTCATAGGTAACTATCTAACCACTCTTCACCACTACCTTATACATAGGTAACTATCTAACCACTCTTCACACTACCTTATTCTTAGGTAACTAACCTAACACTCTTCACCACTACCTTATTCATAGGTAACTATCTAACCACTCTTCACCACTACCTTATTCATAGGTAACTATCTAACCACTCTTCACCACTACCTTATTCATAGGTAATTATCTAACCACTCTTCACCACATGATTAACTATCTAACCACTCTTCACCACTACCTTATTCATAGGTAACTATCTAACCAAGTGGTTCACCACTACCTTATTCCTATAACTATCTTGGTCACTCTTCACCACTACCTTATTCATAGGTAACTATCTAACCACTCTTTACCACTACCTTATTCATAGGTAACTATGAACCACTCTTCACCACTACCTTATTAGGTAACTATCTACCTAACCACTACCTTATTCTTAGGTAACTATCTAACCACTCTTCACCACTACCTTATTCATAGGTAACTATCTAACCACTCTTCACCACTACCTTATACATAGGTAACTATCTAACCACTCTTCACCACTACCTTATACATAGGTAACTATCTAACCACTCCACCACTACCTTATACATAGGTAACTATCTAACCACTCTTCACCACTACTACCTTATAAAGATAATATCTAACCACTCTTCACCACTACCTTATACATAGGTAACTATCTAAGAGTAATCTTCAGACTACTATTACCTATGGTCTAAGCACTCTTCACCACTAGTGTTATTCATAGGTAACTATGAAAAATAGACTCTGGTACAATGTAACTATCTAACCCTCTTCACCACTATGTTTTCATAGGTAACTATCTAACCACTCTTCACCACTACCTTATTCATAGGTAACTATCTAACCACTCTTCTACCCATGAATCGACAAGGTAGTGTGATAGGTAACTATGAACCACTCTTCACCACTACTGGCTTAACTGGTGAGTAACTATCTAACCACTCTTCACCACTACCTTATAGATGTGTGAAGAATGGTAGATGGTTATATGCAATAACAAGGTGAGTGAAATTGGTGTGGTGAAATTACCTTATGTAGTTAGACAAGTGGTAAGTGGTTAGATATGTGCGCACCGCTAATAATATAAAGGTGAGTGGTGAAGTGGTGGAATGGTACCTGATGCCTGAATAAGGTAGTGGTAGATGTACTATGCAGGCAGTGGTGAGTGGTTGAATTGTTACCTGCTGTATGGGCAGTGGCGAAGGAATGTTGGGTGGTTACCTGTAATTCAAGACAGTGGTGAGAGTGGTTAGATGGTGCCTGTGGTAAGATTAGTGGTGAGGAATGATTTAGACTCAGTTGCCTGTGTATAAAGATTGAGTGGTGAAGAGTAGTTGAATAGTTACCTATGCGCTGGGTAGTGATTGATTACCTGAATGAGTAGTGGTGAGTGTTAGATACGATTGCCTGCTGAATGGAGCAGTGATGTGTGTTGAATTATGAATGGGTAGTGGTGAAGATGATTGGGCTCCCGCCTATGAATAGGATTGAATGATTGAGCCGTGATTGAATACCTATGAAGAGATCAGATTGAGTGAGCCGAAGGAGTGGTTGAATAATTGCCTATGTATAAGGTAGTGGTGGTATGTGTGAATTACCTATGAGATAAGGTAGTGGTGAAGGGAATGATTTAGATGTACCTATGAATAGTGTGAAGTGAAGGAAGTGTTTAGATAGTGCCTGAATGAATTGTGAGGAGTGATACCTATGATTAGACAATTGATGAAGAGTATTGTGTTTACAGGAATGGTTAGTTGCCTATGGGCTATGGAATTACAGTGGTAATAGTAGACAGTTACCTATGAATGGGTAGTGATGATTATTGATTGGAGCCACCATATGAATGGAGTAGTAGTGAAGATGATTTAGACTGAATTACCTATGAATGGGCCAGTGTGAAGAATGATTAGATAGTTGCCTATGAATAAGGCGTGACGTTTAATTTACACATGAAATTGGAGTAGTGGTGAAGAATGTTAGATAGTTTGCCCACCATGAATAAGGTAATTGGTGAGTGGTTAGTTACCCATGAATGGGTAGTGGTGAAATGATTAGTTGCCTATGTGGAGTAGTGGTGAAAGTGATGTTAGACTGAATTTACGTATGTATAGGTGAATTGGTGAAGTTTGCCTGGAGATGGAAGTGTGGTGAGAATGGTTAGATGGTGCCTATGAATATTTAGACTGTTACGCTAATATGGGCATTGAGTGGTGGCAATGTTAATTACCTATGAATGGAAGTAAGTGAGTGAAGAGTGGTAGATAATTACACTATGTTATAAGGCCAGTGGTGAAGTGGTAGATATAATTGCCTATGAATAAAGACAGTGTGAATGGGCCAGAGCTATGAATAAGGTAGTGAGTGAGAGAATGGTGATGGGTACTTATATGTATGGAAGCCAGTGGTAGATTATTTGCACAGCAATATGGAGTAGTGGCGAAATGTTAGATTTACCTATGAATAGGTAGTGGTGAAGAATGATTTAGACTCAGTTTACAATAATGATTAGATTAGTGAAGAGTGGTGTGATGTGTGGTGAATTACCACAGCGAATAAGTGATGGAAAATTAATTTAAATAATTACCTATGAAGATAAGGTAGTGGTGAGAGGAGTGGTGGAGCAATTGCACCTATGAATAGGCTGAGAACTGGTGATTTGAATTACCTATGAGTAGGTAGTGATTGTACCTATGAATAAGGTAGTGGTGAGTGATTGAATACACACCATGGGTCAAGATACAGTAGTGGTATTGATTAGTTACACACATGAACAAGGTAGTGGTGAAGAGAATGGTTATGAGTAGTGGTGAGAGGAGTGATTTAGATAATTACCTATGAATGGGTAATGGGTGCCTATGAATGAGACAGTGATGATTGAATTTTTATGAGTAAGGTAGTGGTGAAGGAGTGATTAGGTAGCACATGGGTGAGTGGTGAGAATGATTACGATGTTTGCCTGAATAAGTGAGTATTGAGCATTGGTGAATTATATGAGGTAAGGTAGTATTGAGAAGAGAATGATTTAGATAGTTACCTATGTATAAGGTAGTGGTTAGATGAAGTTAGAATGGAGCAGTGAGTGAAGAATGATTGGAGCGCATGAATAAGTGTGGTGAAGAGAGTGGTAGATAGTTACCTATGTATAAGGTAGTGGTGAGAGGCAGATAGTTACTTGCTGAATGGGTACTATGTATAGGTAATTGAGTGATATTATTGAATTTACCTATGGAATAAGGTAAGTGGTGAGAGAGTGGTTAGATGAGTTGCCTATATGGAGTGGTGAAGGAAGGTTAGATGAGTTGCCTATGGAATTATAAATGATTGGAATACCTATGAGATTAGACGAAGTGGTGAAGAATGGTGGAATGAAGTTACACAATAGTATAGACAAATTGGTGAGAGAGTGGTAGATATTATATGATAGACTAGTGATTGAAGTGATTGATACCTATGAGCATGGAGTAGTGGTGAAGTGATTGGAATCAATTTACCTATGCTAAAGATGCAGTGTGAAGAATATTTAATTATTGCTATGTCTCAGGTAATGAATGAAATGGTAGATAGTTACCTATGAATAGTAATTAATTGAAGAGTGGTTAGATGACACCTTGAATGGAGTAATTAGTGAGATTTGAACTATCAATATAAGTAGTATTGAAGGAAGTAATTTAGATGAGATTTACTGTAAATAAGACCAGTATGTGGAGTAGTGGTAATGATGATTGGAATGAGTTACCTATGAAGATAAAGGTAGTGATGACAATGATTGAATTACCTATGAATAGGTAGTGGTGATGCAGTTAGATATTTACCTATGAATCAGGATTAGTGGTGGTGAATGATTGGGTATGAATAGATACAGTGATACCTGTAAGACAATTGAATTAATTGTGGTACCTATGGGCAAGGTAATTGATGAAGGGGAATGGTGGAGATAGATTACCTATGAATGGAATTGAGTGAGTGAAGAATGATTTAGATAGTTACCTATGAATGGTGAATAGTTACCTATGAATGGAGTAGTGAATTGAGAATGGTTAGATAGTTACCTATGAATGGGCAGTGGTGAAAGTGGTGAGTACACAGACAGTTGTGTGTGACCTTAGTAATTGGTGAGTGGTTTAGATGAATTGCCTACCATGTACAAGGAGTAGTGGTAATGATTGGTGCGTGTTACACCTGGTAGACCATTGAATGAATTGCCTATGAATAGTGATGGTAGTGGTTAGATAATTACTATGTATAAGGTAATTGGTGGTAAATGGTGAATTACCTATGAATAAGGTAGTGTGAGAATGATTTAGATCAGTTACCTATGTATAAGACCAGTGGTGAAGAATGATTTAGATGAATTTTTATGAATGGGTAGTGATGAAGTGAAAGATTGTGTGTTGAGAATGATCTCATAATTACCCTGTATGGCTATAGACAGTGGTGAAGAATGATTTAGACATATCATAAGACCAGTGGCGAAGAATGATTTAGATGAGTACCTATGGGTAAGATTGGTGGTGAAGTGATTAGATAATTAACTTTATCAATAGGAGTCGTGGTGGGTAGACAATTACCTATGTATAAGGTAAGTGGTAATGAATTACCTATGAATGGAGCCAGTGAGAATGATTAGATAGTGCCTATGAATATAGATTGAAGAGTGATTGAGTACCTATGAATGGAAGTAATTGGTGAAGAATGATTTAGATAATTGCCTATGAGATGGGTAAAGTGTGAGAATGATTGCCTATGAATGGGTAGTGTGAGAGGAGTGGTGAGTACCTATGAATAGGCAGTGGTGGTTGTGATTGAATTTACCTATGAATGGAGCAATTGTGAAGCCGCACCTTGAATAAGTAGTGATGGTAGATAGTTACCTATGGGTAATTGATGAATGATTGAATTTTAGCGAGTAGACAGTGGTGAAGGGGAAGTGGTTTAGATGAAAGTTGCCTGAATAGACTAGTGGTGAGAGAATGGTTAATTTACGAATGGGCAGTGGTAATTGTGAATTTATGAATAGACAATTGTGAGAATGATTAGATACAATTCAATATAAGACAGTGGTGAGTGATTGGAATCAATTGCCTATGAGACTGAGTGTGAAGGAGTGTTGAATGGTACACATGAATAAGGTGGTGTGGAAGTGTTGATCGGTTACTATATTATGGGCAGTGATGGTATTACTATATGAATGGGTAATTGTGAGAGATGTTTAGATTACCTATGTATAGATGTGGTGAAGTGGTGGAATGGTGCAGATGGAGTAGTGATTGAGTGATCAGACGACCGTGAAGTGGTGGAAAATGAGATTGCAGGTAGTGGTGAGAATGGTTAGACTATTGCCTATGGAGCCAGTGGCGAAGGCGTGGTTAGATGAATTACTATAGTAAGGTAGTGAGTGAGGAGTGATTGGAATGGTGGCTATGTATGGAGTCGTGTGAAGAGATGGTGCAGATAGTTACCTATATAAGGTAAGTGGTGAGAATGGAACGGAATGAATTACCTATGAATGCGTTAGATGAATTACCTATGGCGATGGAGCCAATTATTGAAGAATGTTGAATTACCTATGAATGGAGTAGTGGTAGAAAGTGATTCGACTGAATTACCTATGAGTAAGATAGTGATTGAAATGGTGGATAGTTGCCTATGAAGCAAGAAGAATGATGAAGTGTTATTACTATGGGTAAGGAGTGTAAGTAATGAGTATGTTATTTCATGACATAGTGATTGAATAATTACCTGTGAATAAAATGAAGTGATGAAGTGTGTTGATATTTAACAAGGAAAATAATAATGTTAATTACCTATAGTAAAATTAATGGTGACGATGTTTGACAGTTTTTATGACAATTAGTAAATGAAATGATTAATTGGAAATGATGTGTTAATTACCTATGATGGAATGATGAAGTGTTGGACAAAATTACTATATATAGTGATGATGAAGTGGATGTAGTTACCTATGATAAGTGGTGATGAGTGGTTTAGACCGTTACCTATGAATGTGATGGTGAAATGTTTGATAATTACTATAATATAGGTAGTGGTGGTAATGATTTAATTTACCTGTGGGCAAGGTAGTGTGAAGTGGTTTATGTATAAGGTAATTGGTGAGCATGATTTATGGTACATATGAACTGAAGACAGTGAGTGGGGTGAACAAGCTATGAATAAGATGTGAAGGAAGTGAGGACTAGATATGTATAGGTAATGAGGAGAATGAGAATGGTGGAATTGTTACACATAGTATAAGGTAATTGGCGAGAATGATTTAGATGAATTACTTACCTTGAATAGTAGAGTGAGAATGATTTAGATAGTTACACAAGTAATATGTTGAAGTGAAATTGGACCCAGATATTACCTATAATATGGAGCCAGTGAAGTGAAGGAGTGATTAGATGTTACTATGAATATGAAGTGATTAGATAATTACCTATGAATAGGTAGTGTGAAGAAGTGGTGAAGTACTATGAATAAGGTTGGTGTTGGTGATGTTGATGTGAAGAGTGGTTAGATAGTACCTATGATAGGCCAGTGAATTGAAAATGGTAGATAATTACCTATAGGCAAGGTAGTAGTGAAAATTTTATGACTAAGATAGTATTGAAGAATGGTTAAAGATGAATTTACCTATGAAGATAAAGATGTGAGTGGTAATGGTGAATTACCTATGAAGTAAGGTAGTAATTGAAGAGTAATTTAGACTGAATACCTATGAATAAGGTAATTGTGAGGTGGTTAGATGATTTACACCGCTTGAATGAGACAGTGGTGGTGGCGGTGGGTACGGAATGGAGCCAGTGTGAACGATGATTTAGATGAGTTACTTGTATAGACAATTGGTGAGGAATGATTTAGATGGTGCCTGTGAATGGGTAATTGGTGAAGGAGTGGTTAGATGAGTTACATATGAATGGGTAGTGGTGAAGATGATTAGATAGTTACTTACCTTGAACTAGACAGTGATGATTGATTTTTAGTAAGGTAGTGGTGAGAATGATTTAGATAGTTACTATGAATGGAGTAGTGGTGAAGAGTGGTGCAGTACTGCGAACAAGTTGGTGGTGAAGAATGATTAGATGATTACTATGTATAGGTAGTAGTGAAAATTGTTATGGAATATTACCTGCTGAATAGATGAGTGAAGTGAAGAATGAATAGTTACCCTTGAAATTAGTGGTAATGATTAAGTAAAGTATTAATTGAGATGATTAGATGAGTTTACCACAATAGCAAGACGTGAAATGAAGAAGGAGTTAGATAGTTACCTATGAATGGAGCAAGCGGTGGTGTGGTGGGCCACGCAGACGAGTGGTGAGGAGATGATTAGATGGTTGCACAGCAATATAAGGTAGTGGTGAAGGTGATTTAGATCGATTACCTATGAATGGAGCAATTGGTGGAGTGATTGGAAGTACCTAGCTGAACATAAGATTGATTGAAGTGTTGGAGCGCACATGTATGGAGTAGTGTGAAGAGTGGTTAGATTGTTACTGTAGAGTGAAGATATTTAGCGAATATTTTGCTGAACTGGAGCAATTTGATGATATGATTGTACACATGGGTGGTGAGAGGAAACCAGTTGAATGGTGCCTATGAATAGAGTTGAGTGGTGGTGTGAGTTACTTACAGCGAGTGGAACAGTGTGAGAATGGTGGAATGAGTTACTAATATGGAGCAATTGGTGGTATGATTGAACCCACCTATGAATGGAGTAATTGATAATTCGGTTGATATTTACCTGCGAATAGACAATTGTGAAATGATTAGGTAATGGAGTAATTGGTGAAGAGTGGTCTTGGGCGAACACACAAGACTAATTGATCAGTTGCACTGAATGGGTAGTATTTAGATAGTTACCTATGAATAGATTGAAGTGGTGAGGGGAATAGTTGGAGCATGAATTTACCTATGAATAAAGACAGTAGTGTCACAAGCTGAGTAGATTGTACCTATGAATGAGGTAGTGGTGAAGGAGTGGTGAATGATACCATGAAGATAGTAGTGGTGGTGATGATTGTACTATGAATGGAGTAGTGGTGAAAGTGTTAGACTAGTTACCCATGTAGGTAATTAGTGAGAAGGAAGTGGTTTAGATAGTTACTACTGATTCAGGTATTGGTGAGAATGATTTAGATAGTTATATGAATAAGGTGTGGTGAAGTGGTGGAGTATGCCTTCAAGGTAGAATTGATGTCGCTAGTTGAGTTCTATATGAATGGGTAGTGGTGAAGAGTGGTTAGATGTATAAAGGTAGTGGTGAGAATGGATGGGTACCTATGAATGGGTAATTGTGGGTGGTGGAGGCTGGCTATGAATAAGACAGTGGTGAAGAATGGTTAGATAGTTACCTGTGTATAGATGAGTGTGAGAATGGTTAGATTGTTACCTGTACTGGGCCAGTGGCTGAAGGAAGTATGTTAGATAGTTACCTGTATTGATAATGCTTATATTGCCTAGATTAGACGTGAAGAGTGGTTAGATGATTGCACTATGTACTTGGGATTATTGATTGGCGCATATGACTGGGTAATTGGTGAGAGAATGGACACAGGTAAGACGGATGTGGTGTGGTGAGTTACCTATGAATAAGGTAATTGAGTGGCCAGATAGTTACCTATGAATTGGTGTGGTAATTACCTATGAATAAGGCAAGTGTGAAGAGGCAGTTGGAGAATGAGTTGCCTATGTACCTCAAGGTAATTGAACAAGTGTGATTAATTACCTATGAATGGGTGATTAGATAGTTACTATGAGATAAGGTAATTGGTAATTGGTAGATGAATTTACCTATGAATACAGACAGTGATTGAGGAGAGAGGAAGTGGTTTAGATGAGTTGCCTATGAGTGATTGAGAGAGTGATTTAGATAGTTACACATGAATAGGTAGTGTGAGAATGGTCAGATAGTTACTATGAATAGGAGTAGTGGTGAAGTGGTGGTGCCTGGAGCCAGTGATGACCGTGATTACCTATGAATGGAGTAGTGGTAGATATGAATGGAGTAGTGTGAAAATGGTGAATGTACCTATGGAGTAATTATTTGAAGATGTACCTATGAGGCAAAGACCGAGTGGTGAAGGGGAATGGTTAGATGATTACTATGAATGGAGTAGTGGTGGTATTGATTACCTATGAAATTAGATAATTACCTATGGAATGAGACAGTGGTGAGTGGTTGAATTTTACTATGAGTATAAGAGATTTAGTGGTGGTATGTTAGTTACTACCATGAATGGGTAGTGGAGTGGTTGCTGTGCGTGGTGAGAGGAGTATTGATCGTTACGCATGAATAAAGATTGGTGGTGAGAATGGTAAGATAATTGCTGTATAAAGGTAATTGGTATGAGTGTGTTGGTGCGAATCAAGCAGTGAGTATGAAGAATGGTTCCAGATAGTTACTATGTATAAGGCGAGTGGTGAAGAAGGAGGTTGGAAATAGTTACCTGAATAAGGTAGCGATGGTGTGGTGAATTTACCTATGAATAGATGAGTACAGATAGTTACTATCGTATATGAGGCAGTATTGAAGAATGATTTAGATGGTTTTGCCTGTGAATAAGACAGTGTGGGGTGTGATTAGGCTGGCTAGACAGTGGTGAAGGAGTGGTTAGATGAGTTACTTACAGCAGTATGGAGCAGTGGTGAAGTGATTGGAGTGTTTACTTACATGTATGGGTAGTGGCTGAAAATTGATTTAGATAGTTACCTATGAATGGGTAAGTGGATGAAATGTTAGATAGTTACTTACATGTAAGATTAGTGATGTGAAGGAATATTTAGATGAAGTTGCCTATGTATAAGCGGAATAATTTTTATGAATAAGGCAAGTGATTGAGGAAGAATATTTAGATAGTTACCTATGTATAAGGTAAATTGTGAAGAGTATATAATTTACTTACTATGTATAGGTAGTGAGTATTGATTAGTTACCTATGAATAAGGTAATTGTGAAGGAAGTGGTATATGAGGCTATAAGGAAAGTGATTAGTTACCTATGAATAAAGGTAGTGGTGATTGTGGTGTACCTATGAGTAGCCAGTGTGAAAGTGTTAGATAGTTACTAGCGAATAAGTAGTGGTGAAGTGTTGAATTACATGAATAGAGATTTAGTGGTGATTAATGATTAATTACCTATGAATAAGGTAGTGAGTGAAAGTTACACAGCCCTTCAAGATCAGTGAGTGAAGATGGTTAGATGGTGCCTATGAGATAAGGCCAGTGGTGAAGAATGGTTAGATGGTGCCTATGTATAGGTGGTATTGGTAGTGAATGGAATTGTGGTGAAGAATGGTTTAGATGGTGCACCTATATGGGCGTGTGAAGAAGGAGAAGATTTAGATGAGTGCCTATGAGTAAGGTAAGCGATGATGGCGTTGAATTACCTATGAAGCGCACACAATGTATAGATAGGGATGAAGAAGTGGTTAGATGAATTGCCTATGAATAAAGATAATTGATGAAGTGTTAATTTATGGTATCAGTGTATTGAGAAGATGATTTAGATGTATGAATTGGTGGTGAGAGTGAATTGTTACTATGTATGGGTAGTGGCGAAGGAAGTATGGTTGAATGATTACCTGTAAGGTAGTGAGTGAGAATCGGTTAGATAGTTGCCTGTAAGGTAGTGGTGAATGGTGCGTATAGGTAGTGAGTGAAGGAAGTGGTTAGATGGTGCCTATGGAGTAGTGGTGAGAGAATGATTGAATGGTTACTGGAGAAGTGAGTGGTGAGAAGGCTGGTGCTATGGTGCACGTATGGGTAGTGATTGGTGCATTGGTGAATTACCTGGTAAAGATGTGGTGAGTGGTCAGATAGTTGCCTATGGGCATGATTTAGGCAGTGTGAAGTAGTTAGATAGTTACCGCATGTATGGGTAGTGGTGAGAATGGTTAGATGGTGCTATGAATGGGTGTGGTGAGTGGTAGGTACCTATGAATGAGATTGGTGGTGAAGTGGTGGATAGTTCACCTATAGGTGTGGTGAAGGAATGATTAGATTATTTGCCTATGGCTATGGGTAATGTAGACATGGTTACTAGCTGATAGGTAATTGATGAAGGCGGTGGGAATGAGTTACCTATGAATAAGGTAGTGAAGAAGAGTGATTTAGACTCAGTTTACCTATGTATAAAGATTAGTGATTGAAGGAAATGAGTTGGGTACCTATGCGCTAAGATTGAGTGGTGGTATAATGGTGAATACCTATGAATAAGATTGAGTATTGAGAGTGATTAGATGGGTAGTGATTATTGATGATTAGTGCTACGAATAAGGTAGTGGTGAAGGAAGTAGTTAGATAGTTACCTGCTGAATAAGTTAGTGATGTGATTACCTATGAATAAGGTGAGTGGTGAAGTGATAATTGCCTATGTATAAAGGCAGTGATTGACGTGATTTAGTTACCTATGTAAGGTAGTGGTGAAGAGTGGTTGGAATGGTGCCTGCTTGAATCAAGACAATTGGTGAGGAATGATTTAGACTCAGTTGCCTATGGTATGGGTAGTGGTGAAGAATGATAAAGGTGATGAATTGAAGGAGTGGTTAGATAGTTGCACAGATGTGATGAGAGTGGTGAATGGTGCCGCCTTGAATGGGTGTGGTGAGAGTGGTTAGATGATTGCCTATGAATAGTAGTGGTATTGTGTGAATGAGTAGACCAGTGGTGAAGTGATTTAGATGGTTACCATGAATAAGGTAGTGAGTGAAGAGTGATTTGGATACCTACATGAGGTAAGGTAGTGGTGGTGGCTGGTGAGTTGCCCACCATGAATCAGAAGTGAAGTGAGTGAAGAGAATTTGAGATATCGAGTTACCTACATGTATGGAGAGAGTGGTAGATAGTTGCCTATGAATAAGTGGTGAAGAGTGATTAGATAGTTACCCACAGAATCAAGTGTCGGAAGAGTGATTTAGACACAATAGTATGGGTAATTGGTGTGTGTTAGTTACTAGCGGGCATAGGTGAGTGGTGAGAGAATGTTTAGATAGTTGCCTAGCAATATGGAAGCCAGTGGTGAAGAATGGTGGAATAGTTACCTATGAATTGATCTGAGTGGTTATTATGAATGGGTAGTGGTGAAGTGATTAGATAGTTACTATGTATGGAATTGGTGGTAAGAGTATTTAATGTATAGATGCCAGTGGCGAAGATGATTTAGATAGTTACCTATGAGCAATGGGTGAAGTGAAATTGAAGGAGTGATTGGAGAGTACCTACGCATGAATGGAATTGTGATGAAGTATTTAGATAGTTGCCTATGAATGAGATTGAGTGATTGGTGTGTTGAATTACCTATGAATGGGTAGTGTGAAGATTAGTTAGACTAATTTACCTATGGAGCATAAGTTAGTGGTATTGTGATTGAATTTACCCTGCTGAGATCAAAGACCAGTGAGTGAGTGTTAGATAGTTACCTATGTATAAGGTAATTGGTGGTGTGGTGAATTTTTAATAGATAGAATAAGTGATGAGAGTAATTGAATGTTAATAAAGATGAGTGTTCAGAGAATGATTTAGATAGTTGCCTGTAGTGGAGTAGTATTGAGAAGAGTGTTGAATAGTTGCCTATGAATAAGATGCAGTGGTGAAGGAGTGGTTAGATAGTTACTTACTATGAATAAGGTGGTATTGAAGAATGGTTGAATCAGTTACCTATGAATAAGTGGTGAAGAATGATTGAATTACCGCAGTAAGATTGAGTGTGGTATGTTCAGTTACCTTATGAATAAGCGAGTGATTGAGAGTGGTTAGATGGGTGCCTATGGCTATGGAATTGGTGGGAGAATGATTAGATGGTTATATGAATGGTGCAGTGATTGAAGGGGAGTGGTTAGATAGTTGCACAGTATAAGGAGTAGTGTGGTAATGTTAGTTACCTGCTTGAATTAAGGTAATTGGTGAGAGAGTGGTTAGATGGTTACCTGTAGACGTGTGAAGGAAGGAAGGTTGAATGAATTACCTATGAATGAGATTGGCGGTGAACGATGATTGAGTTACCTATGAATGGGTAGTGAGTGAAGGACAGATGGTTACTTATGTATAAGATTGAGTGTGAAGATGATTAGATAGTTACCTGAATAAGATTGTGTTAGTGGTTAGGTAGCTATGAATAAGATTGAGTGGTAGAATGGTTAGACAGTTACCTAATAATATAAGATTGGTGTGAAGTATTTAGATTGTTACCTATGTATGGCGAGATGATTAGATAGTTACCTATGAATAGTGATAAGTGAAGAATGGTTAGATGAGACCTTACTAATAATGATGGTGTACTTAGTTGCCTGTATAGTGGTAATGTTAGACTGAATTTTATAAATTCAAATTAGTAGTGAAGTATTTAGATAATTGCCTATATAAGATGATGATGAAATATAATTACTATTAATGCTAGACAGTGATTGATTATTGAATTACCTATTGAATGGAGCCAATTGGTGAGAATGATTAGATGAATTGCCTATGTAAGGCTGATGATGTGGTAGTTACCTATGAATGGAAGTAATTGGTAGATAGTTACTTACATGTATAGATGAGTGGTGAAGAATGGTAGATGTACCTATGAATAAAGGTATTATTGGTATTTAAGATTTGCCTGAATAAGGTGATGTGAAGAATGGTTAGATGGTTACCTATGTATAAGGTAGTGGTGAGAGAGTGATTAGATTATTTTTATGTATAGTAATTGGCGAAGAGTGGTTAGATGGTACTGAATGGGTAGTGGTGAAGGAAGTGGTTAGATGGTGCCTATGAATGGGTATTGGTGAGTGGTAGATGGTGCCTATGTATGAGATTGAAGTGGTGAAGAGTGGTTAGATAGTTACTTGCTAGCATGAAGATGAGTATGGTGGGTATAAGATTGTGGTGAGAAGAACTGTTAGATGAATTTTTATGAATAAGATTGGTGTGGTGTGGTTAATTTACCTATGAACGGGTGATGGTGAAGCTCAGTTAGATAGTTACCTATGAATAAGTTGAATGATATTAATGTGAATTACTACAAATGAATAGACGAGTGAAGAAGCTAATTTTATGATTGAATTACCACAGAGATAAGATAATTATTGAAGAATGATTGGAAGCCTCAGTTACCTATGAATAAGGTAATTGGCCTTGAAGGAGTGGTTAGATAGTTACCTATGGAGTAGTGGTGAAGTGATTTAGATGAGTGCCTATGAGATGAAGACAGTGATGAAGAGTGGTGGAATAGTGCACCGCGAATGGGCCAGTGGTGAGTGGTTAGATGGTACCTGCTGATAAGATTGTGGTGAAGTGGTTAGATAATTGCCACATGAACTCAAGATGACAGTGATATGAACTGAATACTATGAGTAGATTGTGGTGAAGTATTAGATGAAAGTTACCTATGAATAAGGTAGTGATGTGAAGGGGAAATTCAGTTATTTATGAATGTGATGGTAATGATTGGGTGCGAATAAGGTGAAGTGGTGAGAATGTGTGATATTTACTATGTATAGACCAGTGGTGGCTTAGATAATTTTTAATTAAAGTGTGATGAAGAGTGATTTAGATAGTTACCTGTGATAAGTAGTGAAGAGTGGTGGAATGAGATTTTTACCTATGTATAAAGATTGAAGGCGGTGGTAATGATTAATTACCTATCAGACTCAAGAGTGATTGAAGAATGATTTAAGTACTATTAATATGGGTAGTGGTGAAGGAATGATTTAGACGCCTATGAATGGGCAGTGGTGAGTGGTAATGAGTGAACAGTGAGATGATTTAGATAGTTGCACACCGTAATATGGGTAATTGGTGAAGTGTAGACCTTATTTGCACACCTTAATATGAGATTAGGCGAAGATGATTAGATGATTGCACACAAGGTGAATGATGAAGAGTGGTAGATGGTGCACCTATGAATGGGTAGTGATGGTTAGATAGTTACCTATGAATAAGATAGTGATGGCAATGATTGGTATGAATCAAAGAAATTGAGTGAAGTATTGAATAGTTACTATAGCGTATTGATTTGATGATTGAATTACCTATGGGCAGATGAATTGTTTGAAGGCAGACAGATGGTTACTGTAACAAGTGAATTGATTGTGTGTTAGTTGCACACCAATGAATAAGATTGAGTGGTGAGTGGTGAATAGTTACTTACTATGAATAGATTGATGATGAGAGAATGATTTAGGCCTCAGTTGCCTATGAATGAGTAGTGTAGTTAGATGGTTTACTATGGTATGGGTAGTGTGAAGAATGTTAGATCAGTTACCTATGAATGGGTAAGTGATGAAGAATGTTGAATTACTATGAATAAGATTGAGGAGTGATGATGATGATTTAATTACCTATGAATGAGATGCAGTGAGTGAGAGAGTGATTAGATGTACCTATGAATGGAGTAGTGAGTGAAGGAGGAGTGGACAGGCTCGTTACACATGAACAGAGATTTAGATGAACGAATGGAGTAGTGGTAGTGAGGTGAGGTATTGATTGAATTTACACGCTGAGTAGATTGGAAGTGGTGGAATGAGTTGCCTATGAATAAAGATTGTGGTAGTGGTGAATTACCTATGGGCATAAAGATGTGTGCGTGTTTAGGTTATTCGCGAGCCGATTGTGTGAGAATGGTTGGAAAACAGTTACTTACAGCATGGGCCAGTGAGTGAAGAGTGGTTAGTGGTTACCTATGAATAAGACAGTGTGAAGAATGATTTAGATATTACCTGTATGAATTTGATTTACCTGAATGAGTAGTGGTGAAGGAATGGTGGAATAGTTACCTACGCCGTAAGGCAGTGGTGAAGGAAGATTAGATGAGTTACTATGAATGGAGCAGCGTGAGTATGTTGGGCCGCCTATGAATATGGAGTAATTGGTGAAGAGTGATTAACACAATAACCGCTGGGCCAATTGGTGAAGATGATTTAGATGAATTGCCTATGAATAAATTCATTGAGTGTTAAGAACAACTATAGTCAGACGATGTGAGTGATTTTTATCAATATGAAGACCGGTAGGTATTACCTATGTAAGGTAATTGAAGAGTGATTATGAATGGAGTAGTGTGAGAGTGAAATTGCCTATGTATAGATGTGAAAGAGTGGTTAGATGGTACCTATGTATGGAATGGTGGTGAGGGGAATGATTATTCATTTTCATAAATTAGATTGATGTGAAGTGTTAGATGGTACCTATGTATGAATTAAATTGAGGAAGTGGACACATGTATAAAGGTATTGATGATTGAAATGATTGAATTTTATGAGATGAGATTGATGATTTGGGCTAGATTGCCTGAAATTATTTGATAGTACCTATGAATAAAGATGATGATGATAATGGTGAATTTATATGAGTAGTAGTGATGAAGAATGGTTAGATGGTGCCTATGAATGATGAGAGTGATTGTACACCTATGAATAAGGTATTGATGACAATGATTGAATTACTATGAATGGAATTGTGAATTGAAAGTGGTAGATGAATTACCACATGGCATACATGACCAATTGGTGAAAGTGGTGCAGATAGTGCCTATGAATAGTTGCCGCAATATTATACAAGGTAGTGATTGGTGTGATTTAGTTACCGCATGGGCGCTGAAGGGCGTAATTGAGAGAGTGATTGGAATCAGTTACCCTGTAATATGGGCAGTGGTGAAGAGGAGGACCCAGATAATTGCCTATGAATAAGGTAAGCGTGTGAATAGGTAGTGGTGAGAAGAATGATTGGAATGAACACTATGTATAATTGAAGAATGATTAGATAGTTGCCTATGAATAAGATGATGAATTGAGTGGTAGTGGCCATGATTGGTGAAGATGGTGGAGTGCCTATGTAAGATGTGGCGAGAGGGTAGATGGTGCCTATGGGTAATTGGTGAGGAGTGGTAGATAGTTACCTATGTACTTCAAGTCGTGTGAAAGAGTGGTGAATCAGTTACTTACATAGATTGTGAGTGAGGAAACGATTAGATAATTACCTATGAATGTTGAAGGAAGTGGTTAGATATAATTTACACATGTATAGACAATTGAGTGAAGTAGTATATAGTTACTATGTATAAGAGTGAGTATTGGTAATGATTAATTTTTTTATGAATAAAGATAGTGAGTGAAGAATGGTTAGATAATTTACACAGATAAAGATTGAATTGTGGTGGTAATTTACAGACTAAATTGAGTGAGTGAAGAGTATTAGATAGTTACACTATATCAAAGACAGTGTGAGAATGGTTAGATAGTTACCTATGAATAAAGATACCTATGAATAAAGACAAGTGGTGAGAATGATTAGATAATATGTCTACAAGGTAATTTAGATTGTTACACAATAAGGTAGTGGCGAAGAATGATTAGATAGTTACCTATGAATAAGATTGAAGTGTGAGAATGGTGGAATAGTTACCTATGAATAAGATTGTGATGAAGTGGTTAGATAATATGATTGTGTGGTGAATTTACCTATGAATTCAAGATTGAGTGGTGAAGATGGTAGATAGTTACCTATGTATGGAGTAGTGGTGGTGTGGTGAATTACCCATGAATAAGGTGAGTCAACCAGATGAAGTTGCCTATGAATGGAGTAGTGGAAGTAGTTGGGCGAGATTTACCTATGAATAAGATTGAGTGAAGAATGATTAGCAGTTACCTGAACAGGTAGTGAAATTGAAGGAGTGGTATGAGTTTACTATGGGCAAAGTATTGAGTGGTTAGATAGTTGCCTATGGGCAATAAAGATTGAGTGAATGGTGATGATTGAATTTACCTATGAGTAGATATGGCCAAGATAGTTGCACATGATAAGATGTGTGAAAGTGTGAATAGGGAGGCAGTGATTGAAGTGTGGTGTACAACTAGTAAGACAGTGGTGAAAGGAATGGTTAGATAGTTGCCTATAATTGCCTATGAGCTGGGTAGTGGTGAGAGTGGTTGAATGGTGCCTGCAGATAAAGAAGACGGTGTGAGAGGGAATGTTAGATAATTGCCTATGTAGCAGATAAGTGATGATAAGCGATTCCATTCTTTAATTCAGATGATGTGAAGAGTGGTTAGATTGTGATGAAGGTGGTTAGATGGTGCACATGAATTGGTGAAATTGGGAGTGGTGGAAATGGCTATGAATAAAGACAATTGGTGAAGAGTGGTTAGATGAGTTACTATGTATAGGCAATTGGTGAAGAGTGGTTAGATTGATTGCCTATAATATAGATGAAGATGATTTAGATATTTACCTATGAGATGGGTAGTGGTGAGAAGTGTTCATATACAGGTATTGTGAGAATGATTTAGATGGTTACCTGTGAATATTAACGAATGATATTGTGATTGAACCCACACAACAGACAAAGATATGTGAGAAGTTAGATAGTTACCTATGAATAAGTTAATTGAGTGGTGTGGTGAATTACCTATGAATGGGTAGTGGTGAAGTAGATGGTGCAGCTATGGAGTAATTGTGGTATGGTGAGTTACCTATGAATAAGGTAGTGGTAAGGAAGTGGTTAGTCGTTACTATGGAATGGAATTGGTGAAGAGTGGTTAGATAGTTACTATGAACAAGGTAAGTGGTGAAGAATGGTGCTAGATGAATAAGGTAGTGGTGAAGAATGGTTAGATGAACACTATGAATGGGTAGTGGTGAAGAATGAATAATTGCCTATGAATAAAGACAGTGATGAGAATTATTTAATTACATATGAATGAAGGCAATTAGTGGTCGAAATGTTATTACCATGAAAGTGAGTGACAGAGAATGATTAGAATGTTATATGAATATAAGGTAATTTGATATTTACTATGAATCAAAGATGAGGTAGTGAAGGAATGGTTAGTAGTACCTGAATAAGGTGAGTGTGAGGAGTGGTTAGATGGTTGCAGAATGAACAGTGGTGGTGTGATTGAATTTATGAGTAGACAGTGGTGAGGAGTGGTTAGATAGTTACCTGTAGTGGGTAGTGACGAAGTGATTATATGAATGGGTAGTGAGTGATTATTATTTACAAGCTGAATAAAGGAATGAGTGGTGAGAATGATTTAATTTACACAGCATGTATGGGCAGTGTGAAGAGTGATTGATGACACCTGCTGAATGTAGTGAGTGAGAATGATTTGAATATTTACTTTATGTATAGATAATTGATGGTAATGATTATTACCTATGAGATGGAGTAGTGTGAAGGAGTGGTTGGAATAGTTACTTTATGTATGAAGACGACTGCCTATGAATAGTAGTGTGAAGAGTGGTTAGTACCTAATAATATAGTGTGGTTATATAGTTACCTGTAATATAGGTAAACAATTAATTGTGTGTTGAATTTTTATATGAATAGACAGTGATGAAGATGATTAGATAGTTACTATGAATAGTGAGTGGTAGAGTGGTTTAGATAGTTACCTATGAACAGAAGGTAGTGGTGAGGTGAATGATTGAATACCTATGGAGCCAGTGAGTGAAGAATGTTAGATGGTGCACTATGAATGGAGTCAGTGAGTGAGAGAGATGGTGTACTACAACGAATAAGATGAATTGGTGATTGATGATTGAATACCTATGAATGGGTGTGGTGAAGAGAATGTTAGATATTTACCCCTGGGTAGTGGTGAGAGAGTGGTTAGATAGTTACCTATGAATAAGGTAGTGATTGAAGAGGAGTAGATAATTTACCTATGTATAAAGAGTAATTGGTGGTGTGATACCTATGAATAAGATTGGTGATTGAGAAGAGTGGTTTAGATGTTACCTATGTATAAGACAGTGTGAGAGAAGGAAGGACGATTACCTATGGTATGGAGTAAGCGTGTTGATGATTGAGTTACCTATGAATAAGGTAGTGAAGTGAAAGTGATTGATATTTACCTATGTATAAAGATTGAGTGATTGAGAATGGTAGATAGTGCTATGAATATTGAGGTAGGCTGCTATGAATAGATAGTGGTGAAGAATGATTTAGATTACACAGCCAGCAAAGGTAGTGGTAGAGAATATTGGTGTTACTATAACTGTAAAGATGCAGTGGCGAGAATGGTGAGATGGTTACTTACCTATGAATAAGGCAGTGGTGAGAATGGTGGAATGAGTTTACGCAATAATAAAGGTCGTGGTGAAGAGTGGTTAGATGAATTTGCACAGCGTACTTCAAGGTAATTGGTGAAGGAAGTATGTACCTATGAATGGAGTAGTGTGAGAATGATTAGATAGTTACTGGCAGCTATGGGTAAGTGGTGAAGGAAGCTGGTCTATGAGTGCCTGTAGTATAAGACAGTGGTGGTAATGGTGTGCACCGCGGAGATGAAGGTAAATTGTGAGTGGTTAGATAGTGCCTATGAATGGGTAGTGGTGGTATGATTGTTCACACATGAATGAGTGTGGTGAGAGTAGTTGGAATGGTGCCTATGAATGGAGTAGTGGTGGCGTGGTGGGTACCTTGAATGGAGTGAAGTGGTGAGAGTGGTTGAGTTTATGAATGGAGTAGTGGTGAAGGAGTGGTGCAGATAGTTGCCTATGAAGAAATGCGGTGAGAGTGGTTTAGATGGTGCCTAGCCTTCAGCAGATAAGTGGTGAGAATGGTAGATAGTTGCACCACAATATCAGGAGCAGTGGTGAGGAAGTGGTTACCTATGAATGGGTAGTGGTGAGAGTGGTAGATCAGTTACACAACCATGCGGTGGTGAAGGTGGTTACCATGGTGCCTATGTATAGATTTGGTGGTGGTGATGATTTAGTTACTTACAGAGATGGGTAGTGAGTGAGAGTGATTGGGCAGTGCCTATGAACGTGGTGGTGATGTTAATTTTTATGAATGGGTGAGGTGAGAGTGGTTAGATATTTACCTATGTATAGATGAATGATGTGATGATTTAGTTACCTGAATGAAGTAGATATTGCCTATGTATAAGACAGTGGTGAGAGAATGATTGGAATCCATGAATCAAGGTAGTGGTGAAGAGTAAGTGGCTATGGAACAATCTTTGAATGTCTTGTGGCAGCCAGTTGAGCGATCGAGTATTTCTGGAGGGCCTGACAATAACTCTGCTGTTCCATCCAGCCTGAGCAGAGCTTGAGGAAGGATCTGAAACTCCCCAATTGCAGGTATTGCCCGAAAACTTATATGTCATACGGCAGAATAAGGAGACTGTAATCACTGCCAGAAGATGCTTCAACAAGTTCTGAATCGTAAATGTGATGTTTTTGTTTTTCTGCATGCGGGTACACTGGCTCTCGCGTGTTGCTCTGTAGTCGCGTGGTAATGATAGGAGACATTTTAAATCTTATTTTACCTTTTATTTTACTGAGCAGTCAGTAGAACAAATTCTTATTTTCAATGGCGACACAAGAAGCGTGGGTGCTGCCTGAACGACAGATTTACGCTGCCTTGTCAGCTCGGAATTCAGACACTGGCAGCTGCCTGAGTACGGAGGAGAGGATCTGGAGGTTTCACGGCCGGCTGCGTCTCCTGGTACACAGCAGAGGAAGTCAGGTTCACAGCTGGCTGCATCTGATGAGCAAGTAGCAGTCTGGAGTTCCATGCAGCTGCGTCTCCTGAAGAGCGTCTGCAGTTTCAGCCGGCTGCATCTCCTGGTGACAGAGGAAGGTCTGAGTTCCTGCAGCCAGCTGCATCTCCTGGTACAACAGAGAGGAGATATCTGGAGGTTCCTACGGCAACTGCATCTCTGTTCAGCGAAGGCTGGCCAGCGCTATCTCCTGGTACAACAGAGGAGAGAGATGAAGGTGCAGGAGTAGAAAGGAGAGATTTATCATGCTACAATCTCAGCAATAGCAACGCTATGAGCAGATAAATGCCATGTCTCGTCAGGCTAGCAGTGAGGCTGGCGTGTGATTGGCCCGGCTGAACTGTCGCTCAAGTGGTCCTGCCAGCTACTGCCCTCAAAAATGGGCAGGAAGAACAGTCACCCGCAACAACAGCTAACACGCACGCACACACACACACTGCACACACACACACACACGCACGCACGCACACGCACGCACACACGCACGCACGCACACGATATCAATCACGATGACCTGCGTATGCAGGGACAAGTGCCAAGCGTACCTATTGTCAGGAAGCTATCTCCGTGCTCAAACTGCCAGATTCCGGTGGAAGGAAGACCGAATTCCCTGTCAGAGTAAGGGTTCTGACTACTGTCGCGATCACATGCGCGCTGACGTCTGCGCGCTGCGCGCACACGCACGCACGCACGCGCAGGGGTTGCTGGAAGCCACGCAGCGCACCAAATCTCTTTATTCTTTGAAATTCGCAAGCATGTGTGATATTTACTGTTCATTTTATTGTTTATTTCACTTTTTATATTATCTACCTTTGCGCAACGTCAATATACTGCATGTGAACACCTCCACCTCATCTGACACGCACAAGAGACGGCCAGATATTAATGAATTCAAAGTGTGTAATAATGTGTGAAATGTGTGTATTCGCGGTTGTATCCTATGTGTGTTTCTCTATTCCCCTGCAGGTAATCGCTCCCAATCGTCGGCAATGTCATCAAATCAGAAGACACACCTCCTCACTTGTACCCTATCCGCAGTTCCTTCCCCGTAGTTTAAACCCCATCATTGTTGTTCCCGAAGCAATCTCAAACTAAATCTGCGAGACAATCTCTCGCTCAATCTCTAGCTCAATGCTCTCTGTAAATCAGATCTTCTTTGTCTTGCTTTCTCGCTTGTATTAACCTTCTTTTTGTTTCAAGCGCCTCCTTAACTGCATCACTATGTATTGATTTATGTGTTTGTTTGTTGCTGAAGAGGAGCAAGGTAAGCCCAATGGTACACTCACCGTGCTGTGAAATACGCTAGTTAGAACAGGTGATTCCCTCTCATACTGATTTGTTGATCACTGATTTTTGGGTGCCATTGTTTCTTTCCTTGGAGTCCAGCTCAGCCCTTTCCTGCTCCCCGTATGTGTTTATAAATAGGCCGCAGATTTGGCGATAGATTTCTGTTGTCGATGTTATTCCGTTCACTTTACTTGTCACAATAATAATTTGCGTAGTTATATTCGCGGGTCTCATTATATTTCAATAGATTTAAGACCAAATGGCTGTAAGTGGAGGCTATCGAGTCGTCATAAACAAATGTCATGCGGCTCATGTGAATTGTTGTAGTGGTATAGTTCGAGTGTTGGCGACCGAAAACAGTAACATTAGTGTTTGCTATTTTCTTTTACGGCGCCTAAGTAGTAGTGTAACACATGACTGCTGATTTGAAATCAGCACAGATAACCCCTTAAGATGGAGGGATTTTGACAGATGTCAAAATGGAGAGTTATTGCAATGACCCTTGGCTGACCGACCATTCAGTATCGGTCGCGGGGATTTGGATTAAAGGCGGAGTAAAACGGCTGATGTGGCGGAGCGAATTAACTGTGCTGCCTGGGCCACTGTAGAGGATGTACGCTCCTCGCAAGCCAGCTGATCGTCAATGAACGAACAAACACCGGCCGCGTAATCCG
Organism: Oncorhynchus nerka; assembly: GCF_034236695.1. NCBI lineage: Eukaryota > Metazoa > Chordata > Actinopteri > Salmoniformes > Salmonidae > Oncorhynchus > Oncorhynchus nerka. The sequence continues at coordinate 23,647,679 of NC_088409.1, forward strand.
TTTTGATCATATACACTGTCAGATGGTGATGGAGGATGTCCGTTGCTTACAGTTCCAACAAGTGAAGAGAAGGCCGATTAAGGCGGAAGGCGGATGTGTAAAACAGAGGCGAGCACGAGAACAGCTTGGCATTCGTCGTGGTTAAATCGCCAGATGAAGCTGGAGGCTGAGCAGACTATCGATCTACGTGAGCGCGTCTATCGCGATTTGACGATAATTAGACGAGATTGCATTAGTACAGCGCAGCTGAGTCGGAGGTTGACTCTATTTTGTATTTGGTATGGCCGTGGCGATGAGAATGACTTACCGAAGAAGTATGGTGCCTATTCACTTCAGTGTGACCAGTGAAGCCAAAGGTGATCGCGGCCTCTGGAGAGGACGGATTGGTGCGGTGGTCAAGCTACTGTTCTTAGATTAAGCTATATGAGCACTGTGACTGGCTGCGACGAAGTTTAGTCTCATGAAAGTCTTCTAGTAAGACATGTGGGAATTTGTAGAGACAGGAAATCTGT